>NW_009728289.1:0-368 GCF_000703405.1 Apaloderma vittatum | reverse complement strand
GTGGGCAGGGCTCCCGAGCCCGGGTCCCCCGCGGTCCCACGGCTTTCCCCTGCAGGCAGCCTGGCTGGGCATCAACATCTTCCTCTTCACCTACTACTTCCTCTTCTTTGACCGGGATGAGCGATACCTCTACACCAGGGCCATCCTTGGGGTAAGGAGCTCCCCCACAGCCTGCCTGGGCACATGTGCCCCTTGGAACACTCCTACAGCGAGGTGGGCTCTGCAACGCCCCACACCCCTTCCTTGTCCTGCCCTCTTCCAGCCCACCATCGCTCTGTCCTAGTCCTCAAGTGCCAGGCCCCAGTCCTCTGTGCTGGTCCCTGTCCTAGTTCTTGTCTTGTCCCAGCCCAGCATCACCCCCTCCCAGC
>NW_009728288.1:0-20819 GCF_000703405.1 Apaloderma vittatum | reverse complement strand
TAAATAGCACCCGATAATTCAGTCAGACAAAGAAAATAAATTTTGAATATAATTCTTCCTCATTCTGTTCCGTCATCAAATTAATACCGCACACAGATTATAGAAAAGTGAGGAAATAAACAGATCACACGTTTGGGGTTTCGGCTGGCACTGGCACACATACATTTACTGTCACAGATCCTTAAAAAGTCACATCTTTGAGAGGGACAATTTTTCCTCAAATACTAGGGTCCCAGGGGGAGAACGATACAAATCCTTACCTAAAGTCGACTAAAGCAAAAGGAAGACTAGCTTGACTAAAATATTAATTTGACCAGACACCCGCAGACAGATCTGCGTGCAGGATATCCTACCAGCGGTATTTTCACTCATCGGCTCAGGCTTTTGACGGACTGTAAACACTTTTTAAACACCTTTGTTGATCCACTCTTTTCTTTTTTACCAGTGTTTCAGAAACACGTGAAACACAAGCATTCTTTAAAAGTGCTGTAGTTCAAGCATGTTTTAAAGTTTTGCATTATTTACCCACACCAGTATCCCAATGTTCATATAAGGTATCACAGGGTCTGATAATTTCTCCAGCTAAAGAATTTGCTTTTCAAATTTTAATTTGGACAAAGAATGGCCTTCAAGCCTTCTCATGAAAATACATCTACAAGCAAAATATTTTGCATTCACACAACTCCTTTGCTGCTTCTATTCTAATGATGACATAAACCTCCTTAATAAGCTAAATTTAAAAAACAGGCTTAGATAATATCAAACATATAATCTCAAGCAAGGCACAATCTAATAAAAATAACTCTGATGTTTACAGTTTCACGTAAATCAAGTGTGACCAGGAAATCCAGAACAAAAACAATAAGGACAACAGGGTTTGGGCCTTCACCCTTAGTTCACTTAAGTAAAACTGTGTACTGGAAAACATGGGGACTAAATAACTGCAAACACTGCTTGGAGAGCTCTAGGACATCTGGAGCTATAGAACATAAGCTCTTTCTCTCAACTTCAGGTATGGTTTCCAGATTAATCTTGTCTAGAAATGTTTGCATCAGGTATAGGTATACATATGATTGTGCAAACAGTAGAAATATTTTTATTTTTTTAAAGTATTACGCTACTCAGACATTTTTACGTATTCATTTATTCCATTTTAGGAGATAATGTGATTTTTTTTAAAATTCTGGTCTCCAGAGAAAACAAGGAAAAAGGAGGGTTTAGGGGGTTATGGCCTACCTCCTAATAATTTTTAAATCTGTCAGCAAGGTTTAACCAGATTTGAGTGAGAAATGCACTGATTTTTCTTTTTTTTTTTTTTAATTGTTATGAATAAGAACAAGCCTGCAAATACTAGGGAAAAGGAACAAAGAACCCGATCATTATTTGCTCTGTTTGGCAGCAGTTGGTTGACCAAAAAACCCACATAAGCTCCTGGAGCAGTCTCACCATGTGATGCCTTGAACCTAGCTGGCAGGCCAGAACCCAAAACTAGAGGTTATGGGAAAAGAGAAATATTCTGAGGATGTCCCACTAAAGGAACGCAGTGGGACAGTTCCTTTAGTCTTGGGCTATTTTAAGACACAGAAATAATCTAAGGATTACTTGGGATAATGAGGGGATGGAAGTAGAGACAAGTAAGGGATATGGGGGGATATAGGCATCAGAATGATAATACATGTATAATACATATATTATGATACTGTATAGAACTATAAGATATTAAGAGCTTTACATTTTGAGTATTCTAATATTTCAGTATTAGACTCTTCTCCATAGTCCTGAGACAACAGATAAGAATGACAAATCACTCACAATGAATTTCAGAATTTTGTCCACCAATCCAGTACCAATTTTTTGTGTTGTAGAAAGTAATCTTTCAACTTTTACAGCAGTACATTGGGGCAGAAGATAACAGGATGGACATTCTCCTGACACTACTAAAGAAGCTGTGAATGGCAAAGGCTGAAGAAGAAAACAATTCAGTTAAATGTGATGGTAATAGAAGAGTAACAGCGCCGGTAGGCTAGCTATATTGGTTACTTCCATTTTACTCATGAGAACAACACAAAAGACTTCATTTTTTTCCTTTTGTTTTTCTTACAGTATCTAAGCATTTTAGTGATATGGCATCTTCCAATGTCAAAAGGTGATGCTATATTGTTGCATTTGCAGGATGCGATTTGAACATTGTAGACCAAATTGCTTATGAGAGTTAAAAATAAAAGGAAGGCAGAATTCCGGAAAATAAGAGCCACAGGAAAATTCTCTAGAATATTGCCTCCTTGTAAGACAGAGTTGCTCCTTAGTGAAAGTCAACTTCAGAATTGTTTTTTTCTTGAAAGGAAAAAGGAAGACCTATACAGGAAAGTAGTATAAGCTGGGACTGAACCAGCATTTCTGGACAACGTTTGCACAGCTTCAACAACCCTGGCTAATCCATGGCTATTCCAGCAACTGTAGCCATTCCACTGGAAATGTTTTTGCAGAAAGTGAAGAGAACACAGTGGAGATTGACAATTTCCATATCTGTGAGCTGGAGATAGCAATGTGCCTATAGGTATAAACTACTACAGAAAAAAAAAATCTTTTTCTGAATAGGACACAAATTAGATAGTATTAAAACATATAAAACTAATGCATTTGGCTTATAGAAGCAATTTAAAATATTATTCACTTATACAGAACATTTTCAGCAGTAATTCTAATCAAAACTTGAATATATAATTCAATATATAAACCCACACATCTATACATAACTGACAATGAATCATCTCTTGAAGAGTGAGAAATTGAAAACTAGGTAAAGGCGCAATAAAACATAACAGTATTTAGTAACTGAATGGCAGAGACAATATTGTATTAGTTTTAGGATTACTACTGTATGTCTCTGTCAGATTTAAAGGGACAGTTCCCTAGGTGGTATGAAAAAACCAGCCCGACAAACATTTAATCTCAGGGAGAACTGAACGGACCGGGAAAGTTCACAATAGGCAACCCCCCACATTTTTATGATCTGCAATACTAGGGCTGGTCAGATGTTCACAATATATTGCTCACCAAGAAACTGAGCCCAAGAAATATTAAATTTTTTTGTGAATAACTTTGAATAATTAATTCTTCTGAGAAAATCACAATCTGTTCACCAAGAGTTCATGAAAAAAACAAGGTGAATAATTCATTATGAATTATTTGACCAGTTTTAGCAATGAGATTCTAAATCTGTCTTCTTATGGATATTAACCTCATTAATACTATTTAGATACAACGCTCCAAGATAATTAAAATGATGCAACACCACACATCTAATGTGACACAATTTAAGCTAGAGTATCTTTTTGTAAATGCTGTGGAAATAAGTATTTATTATAATTTTAGAAAGGCTCTGTGTATCACTTTAGAAGTACTGGTTGTCTTGGAACAATTAATGCAATAACAAGACATTCTTACATAAGAAGCAAGCCTAGACAGCAGACAGATCTAAACGTTTAAAATCTGCTGGGGTCTACCGCTATAACACATAACTGAGTGACCAATTTTGTAGTAGGATGCTGTCACTCAGGAGTTTTAGGGAATTTGAGAGTACGTCTAATCCTGCACTGAGAAACAGAACTTCCATGGATGTGAGAGAAATCAGGTTCAGATTCATATTCTTAAATATTTACAAAACATTAATTATAACAATTATACAGCAACTACTGTACAATAATTGAAAAACTGAATGTTACAAGACTAATTTCCAACCGTACCAATGTGCCACACCCTACACCAACCCATTTAACTCATTGCTATGCTATTTCTCAACTATAAACACAACGTTGTTTTAGTGTAAAAGCCAAGGTTCTGACAATTCTTAAGCAGTGCATAGCCAACTACCCAATGTCACTAAGCCTGCAGTTTCACGACACTTTGAGCCGCTCTGCCTCAGAGCTGCTAGTGTGCTTTTTGGCCACTTGTTTCTGCTACTCCCTTGCACCAGCAGCAGCCTTAGGCTGTCGCCGAACCCTGCCACTTTCCCACAGAGGTGAGCTGTTTTGCTGCAGAATATTACTCATGGCGCAGCCTGAAAATACAGCTGGGCTGGTTTAAAAACAAACCCCTGGCAAAAGAGATCATCCTGCTTCTTTATCCTTCCTGAACCTGGTTGCGTGTCTCCCTGGCACAGGTACTGATCTGAGCCCATAGGGAAGCCAAAGAGACAGAAAACTAACTTTAAAAATACACTTCTCTGGGTTAGAAGCAGGCTATTGAACTACAAGAGATTCAGTTTAAAGTCAGATGAATGAAGGTGCCAGTGAAAATGCTGGAGAAGAGCACAGCAAAGAGAGCTCAAGGGAAAGCAGCGGTAACATATGGCCAAAACTAGGGTTTGCAGCAATCAACATTTAGATTGGCTTCAGCTGCAGTGGAACCACAGCCTCGGATTTACTGTAAATAAGATCTAATTCTGAAGGAACTTCCTCAAAACAAACATAAGGCGAGTCATTCCATACTCCTCCCCCAAAAAAGAAAACCAACAAGCACATCAATTACAGCGATAGCAATAGTAATAGTAACTTACTTCACTGAATGTATTTTCAGCCACTTGGCACACCACATGTGAGTCTACCAGCTGACTATACCCGATGCTGAACTAAGTTTTATCTATGTAAGATTTAATCTGACCCTTCAAAGAATATTTTGAAAACATTTAATTGTAAATGTAATGCAATGCATTTTTTAAAAGTGTTTTACTGTTTGCTATGGCAAGTATATATCACATTACTTCAAAATGTCAGTAAAAACCTTTTAAAAGAATAGCTCTTGTTGAAGAAATTTTCCAGATAGATAACTCCGAAAGTAAGCCCCCATCAGGTTTTACACTGTCAAAATCAGTTTATACATTAAGAAACTACTTATTATACACTACTTATATACTCTGTGAATATTATCAGTACTACTTCTAAATTTGTGTATAAAATCTGAAATTACGTAAGGAGAGGTAATTTTAAAATAGTTTTCTTCTGTGTACTGCATTAAAACATATGAAATGTATACACAGTAAATACAAAAGACAATCCATATTTTGACAGTTTAAAATTACACAAATAATTATTTTATTAAAAAATATAACAAAATTTTCATAGCGTGTTGGCAGAAGGCGAAAGTGTGTAGCGGAGGGATTTGGCTACGTGGTTCCTATTCCCACCAATCATTCAAGTGTACACCAGCTCGAGGAATTTTCTTCATATTAGTTTAGTATCAGGCTTTTTATTTTTGCTGAATTTCAAACTGTCATTAAAGAGTGACTGATCTCTGCCAGTTTCCTCAGCTGTGGCATTCAGAAATATAATTATCTCAATTTTATTTTTTTCTGCTCTTTATTAAAGAAGGAACTTACACTAAAACCCAGGGCTGTGGGTTTATATTACTAATAGCTGTACAGCTATAGTTACTACTACAGCTATACTACTTTTACTGGTTAGTCTAATGTTAATTTGTATGATATCATCATAATTCTGTAAGAAAAAATTACGAAGCCATAAATCAGAAGATTATGGATTGCATGAACAAGATTTTGTAGAAAAGCAACATTTTAGAGTAAAATGTAGTCAAAAGGCTACCAGTAGAAAACATGCGAATGGGAGAAACAGCAGCAAGATTTTCATTCATCATTTCTTGATAACTAGTTTTCAGTTCAGGTTTGAGAAAAACCCTGAACCGACCTCTTACAACTACATCTCTTTGCAGAACTGATAGGCTGGCTGGTGGATCTCTACTGCTCTGCTCTACCAGGCAAGGAAGGGTTTTTTGTCTTAAGGCTAGGTAAATCTTTGAAAGGTTAGCTCTTTCTTGCTGTTGGATGGGTTCCTTGGCCATGATTAGAGAGATGAGAATGAGATAAAAGGTCCACAAAAATAAGCAGCAAGTCTAGATGGATGGAAGTCACCTCTACAATGGGGTATATCTCATTGCCTATCAGCGTGAAAGTGATCTAATTGTTTTTAAAAGTGACAGACAAGAAACTTGCTGAAACAAAATATTACCAAGCATTTATTTAGATGACAGTGTGAGATGGGACCTCCCGACAACTACCAACTCATTTTACCAAAGCTTTAGTTCATTAAGCTTTCAGCAGTTTGCTAAAACTCATAATTTTCCTGAAAATGTCCCAATATTGCGTGATGGACTACACTGAGAATCTCAGCTTCCACTAAATCAAACCAAAATATGATTTTTTCACCCAAATAACTTAAAACTTACCTGTAAAAAATATCAGTGATTTAATAGCACAAATGTGACAGCAGTAAGAAGGAAAATGTTTTCCATTTTGGTGCTTTCAATAATCTTTCTGTGATATTTCCTGAACTATTTAAGGGTGCAGATGAAAATACTTTGGTTTCAGACTTACTTTATTACATTAAGCAGTCTGATACTGATTCTTTTAAAAGCTTTGTGGTATCTTTTCAGATCTTGTCTCTGAATTAGTTCTTCTGAATATTATTGTTCCAAAAGGATCACAATAATTATAAGGGTATGCAATTATTATATTTAGCCCCTCTCAGTTAGTAATTCCAAATGCTCAAAATACATTAATACCAATTTTCACAAGTGCTTTAAATGCAGGTAAACAGCCTTCTTCACTCTATTTAACCAGATATGTACTAAGAACTAAGATGTTAGGTAATTTCCAGAAAGTGTAGATCGTTCACAGCAAAGCCTATCGTTGGTTTTATTTGAGTCCTGTGTTCCTTCTAACATCCAAAATTTTTGAAAAAGGATCAGATAAACACAGGCATTATGTGCTAAGTAATCAGTCTTGCAACTAATAAAATGCATTTACAGTTTCTGGAAAAAAAATGCATTTTATTAAGATTCTTTATTTTTAAATTGGTTTATAAAGCAGCTATTTTAGTATCTATAATCTGATTTATTCTGTAGTACTTTAAAATGTCTACTATGGAACTAAGAACAACACAGAGCGTTTAAAGGAGTGAGCTCAGAAATGCTGTTGTTAACACAGCAAGCTAATATGATAGCAGGACTGAAAATCAGGACATGCTGCTCTCACCCTAGGAGAAGCTATCGGATAGACTTGAACAGGGCACTATTTTCCTTCTGAAGACAACAGCCTCCCTTTTGTTCGTATGTCTGCTCTGTTCCTTAAAGCCATGGCTTGACCATGTGTTCCAGCATTCTGCTATCTCCAATAGTAATATCCCTCTTCTTTCAGCAATACTCCTATTTCTTCTTCTTGGAGAAGGCAGGATAAAACGGCTATGAAGGGCCCGTAAGGAAGAATTACCAACTTTAGATAGCTGCAAATATGAGATTTCCATAAAGATTAATGGCAACAGCTGATCTGTAAGCAGCAAACCCAAGTCTTCTTCAGACAAAAGCTTTGCTCAAGCGCTCCAGTTTTATTTAAATAATACTACTTAGTTGATTAAAAAAAAATAATAGGGATTTGTAGGCATATTGAAAGTAAGAAATAGATAACAAAATCAAATTCTTAGAGATATCTAATTAAACACCTTTCAGCTCTAAAGTCTACCTATCAAGTGCTCTCTTATCTTAAGAGTTTACGGTCAGATATAAACCTCAGATTCTCCAGATTTACAGACAGCCACTTTTCTCTCACCATATTATTTTTAATGGTTTCTTTAGCATTTATTTTAATATTAAGCAAGATGATTCGCTATATAGTTCAGCAAAGAAATCCATAAATGGTAAAAACTGTGAAATCTCTCTTGCCCACCCTCCACTCATGCAAGTAGAACTCCCTGTAATATGGTTTATAAATCATTTTCAGGCTTAAGTACGTCAAGTATTAGTGCTTTAATCCACCTTCTTTCAAGTCTGAACACATAGCTTAATAGTAATGAAACTAGGCCCTACTCTTTTAAAACAACTAAACATTTCAGTTTGAAAAGCAGCTACTGTGCAAGCAGCCTGACTTAAAGAGAAAAATACAAGGAAATTCTGGATCCATAATTCACCCTCCACCTTCCGACCCCACCAACCGCCATATTAGTGTGCCCCCACCAAAATACCAGCTTGTGTTTACAGTTTCGTTTCTCCTGATGGTGGATGGGCGCGTGTACACGCACTCGCTCTATGTGCACTCAATAGGATCATGATCTGGAGAGCTGAAAATGTAAACACAAGCTGGTATTGTGGTGTGACTAGCGGTTTGTGGTTTCTTTGTTTGAATATTTCAAAAATGGCACACTGGCCAGAACTAAAGAGGAGAAAAGCAGAGCCACTATCGATATAAAAATTTGATAGTTCCAATATTCACATTTCAAGTACATGTAAAAGGCTACACAACTGGAAACTATTTTTCAAGAATTCATTTTTTACAGAGTCGACTACACTTCAGTGCAGGAATTTCGTTTTCAAGGATAGTTAAAATATACTCTGCCTTTAATTCCACATAATGAGGAATACTCTGCTTGTTTAGGTGCCTATCAAGCAATTTTTTACAGATTAGGAATGCTCTATTCATCCAAGAGTGTCCATAATCATGTGACCAAAGTAGGGAACATGGTTAAGCATTCAGATGATTAGCTCATTTTAGGTGACTGCAATTCATTCCCTTTCATAAAGAACTTACTGGATCGCGGAGCTGGCCATTTGCCTTATTCAAGCTCAAACACGGATTCGTATGTGAACAAACATCCAAGCAGAGCTCAGAAATGGCATATCCATATAGTGACAAGAGCGCAAGCTTAAATCAATGTAATTTCAGAAAAAAAAAATTATTTTGCTTCATTGGAAGTAAATTAAGCAGAATAACACTATGAAAAGACCATGAGTCCAAAAACGTATCCATTTTTTTCTAAATATATCAGTGAGTCTTAATAAAACTGCTTAATATAAGCATCGTTTTGCTACTGTCCTGAACATGTTGGGGGGGAGAAGAGGAGAGAACTGAAGTTCAGCTTTAAAGTTCTGGATTTTATCCTGTTGTATTATCATAGTATACTTTAAAACTTTTTTTTTTAATAAGCTTATCAAAGGTAGCTATTTGAAGTAAGGTATTTTATTTTTTCCAATAATTGATTTTAATCAGAGTTACAGATCGGTTCTAACATCTATTACAGGTACTATACATACTCATCACTGCACATTTAAATAACAGCTGAAAGTATAATTTAAGAAGAGATTGCAAAAAGCAGAGCAGTCTTCTGAAAACAGTGAAAAAAGTCCAGAAATTCTATTGGTGTTAACACAACAACTCTTTATTCAAGAAAGAGGGGCGGTTCTACAATTAATAGTAGTGTTCCATATAAAACGAGTTATGTTATTCTTATAGTAACTCACAGCTCATGAAAAGAGCATCTGGTTTAAAAATACTTATCAGTTCCATTTGATTGAAACATATTTGTCACCTAAAAAGCAGGAAATCCTTTCTTAAAGTATGTAGTATCATGTTACACAGAAAATCATACAATAATAATGCTCAGTTTCCATCTTCAAAAACTTTTAACGTGTATTTTCGAAACATTTGATCACTTTACACAAACTGCACAACTGCAATGCCATCATAAGGTAGAACATCTTGCTTCTTTTTAATGCATTACTCTATATAAGCACCCTCACAAAGACAGCTTGTGAGCATTTCACAAATTATAATAATGGAACCACCTACATGTATATCAGTGCTGACAGATCTGGATCATCTTATTTTCACCTGCAGTAAGTTCAGACTCAGCTGAAAACTAAATTATACAATGAACAGCTTTGTTGTAGGAATATGCATGGCCTTATTTTCCACCAACACTTGCAGAACAAACGCATGCAGCCAGCATAGATATTTATTATCAATGGTAATAAATACTAATGAGACTGTGAGCTAAGCTTTTTTCATCCAAAGAAAAGATTTAATCAGTGCAATTTTTGACATACTGCTCTGTAGAGGAATGGTTTTGTCTACACTGAGGCACACCTGCTCAACAGCCATTATCTGCAATAGTTCAATGTACAAAAAGGAAAATCTATCCAAAAAGATATTCTTGTTGTTAGTTGTACTAGTAACAGCATTCCCATTGATCGCAACACCACAAATTAGAAGAAGAATTACCTAAAGGAGAATTTAGCATTCAGCTATAACACAAAATACCATAGAATCTGATGATCATTTTTATTCCGCACCTTTACCATTTACTGTTCTTATAGGCAGTGGCAGTTCTGGTTTAAACTAAGAAGACTGCCAACGCCACTCTGCAATTCCTGAGCTTGAAAGACCAATGTTGAGCAAATGTAGACCAGGAAGACCACAGACTGGTCTTACTCCTTCATGTTGTAGAACCGTTTGTGCCAGGATGGCTTGAGTCATATAGAATGTGTTTTTAACTCTTAAAAAGGAAAGACAGTATTATCCACAGTATTTTCTTGAGTTTGAGGATCTATTTCGACCATTTGTTCTAAAGAAACATAAATATATACACTCCACAATCACGAAATAAATTTGCGTGCAATACTCCATAATAATACATGCCATCCCCTCCTACTGGCATCAGTCAATGTAAAATAAAATAAACCCAACGTTCTTTAGTAAGCTTTATGAAACAGCACATTTAGCACTCTTAGATTCTACAAAAAAAGCACCCTGCTTATTCAACTGGCAAAATGACAAGCACCTCAACAGGCAATAGATCTGTATGCCCAAATTTAGGCAGGGTGGATTCTTCCTCCTTAAAATTACCACTTCATTCAAAATACATATGGGATAACTGCACTTGATATTGATACCTACATTTGATACTATTTTTTTTCCTATTTGTATAGTAAAACATCATGCTAGAAGCAACAAGGAACAAAACTTACCTACATTATAAAAGCACATAGTTCTAACAACACACAAGTAGAGTAAGAAAAACCTGACTCTGTTTCATTCACGACATGAATATAATCCACAACACTCAAGTATATCTGAAGCCTATCTTAAATTACAAGGGAAGCATCAAAATTAGCTAGAATTTTACTGGTAAGCAGTGAAGAAAATCTAACAAATGTTCATCAAATGAAAAAAAGAGCTGAAAGAAGCACCATAAGATTAAAAGGCCTCCACCATGCTAATATTTTAAATAGCTCACCAACTTTAAGTGCAATACTTGTTTCAAAACTAAACGCAATACCAAAGGCATTTTCAAATAATTAGAAGCACGATGACTTTTTATACAAAAGGCAGCCTACTCTTATGCTTCAAGACAGTATTTACACCATTTACAAGATTATCTGTTACTTCAGTATTTGTGTGTATAACAGTATCGGTCACATGGAAGTACATACCTAGGTAGGACAGCATTCACACTACCAGCAAGAGAAAAAGTTACAACAGCTTCAAATTGTTTTCTCAAAAATTAAACTAGGAAACCTTTATTTAAAAATTGTGTCCCATGCAACGGGTCAGAAGATATGGTTTGAAAGATCTGGGCTCTATATCCAATTTTTATGAATATCTGAACAGATTATTTGATAGTCTCTGTGTGAAGAACACTGCTGGGGGTCATTTCTGTTATTTAATTGAGGATAAAAACATTGCACAGAGAATATCCGAATGGGCTGATTTTGAAAGCTTTGCAGTGGGATGGAGATCCTTAAGGTTACTGGTAATGCATACCATTAAGAATACATTCTGCTGTCTTCCATTATAAAAGAACAGAGCTAGTTTACCTACCACTCAATTAAAAAATATTAACTATTTGTGTATTACCACTATTACAAAATCCTAGATCTATTGCCAAGAACAAAGTCAATGGTTAGAGCCCAAAATTTGACCTTTAAAAATATTTGTAAAGTTTTCTTGGTTTTTTAGAGAGTGTCATATTCAGCTGAATGGTTAATGAATTCAGATAGTGACCATTTGACCTCAGTTTTTGAAAGTAATTAGCAGCTCCAGTTACCTGAAAGATGGAGCTAAGAAGAGCAGGCAGTTCTAAATCAGCGCATTTCTAATTAAAAATGATGTTATTTAGAGTCACTCAATAGAAGTTGCAAGCATCTGTTCTCGTAAAGAAATATGCAGCAAAGGATTGATGATTTTTAGAAGCTATCCACAGTTGCCGAGAACAGCACAGGAAAGATGTTGAATACAAAAGGCAATTGTTAGCTAGATGAGATTATCATTCTTGCTTAAACTTATTTTTCAGGCAACTTGGAAATATGTAATTTAATTAATTTCTATATCCAAGTTTCATGGAGAAGGGAAACTTCTTCGCAATACTGAGCATAAAACAAAGCTGAAAGGAGCAAATACTTATATTAGCTTTTTGGACAAATGCTGAGAAGGGTACTACAGAAAGGACAAAGCAGTGAGAGTTTTAAGTATACGAACACTAGTCAAAAGGCCCCAAATCCTAAAAGATAAAAAAATACTATTATAACGCTCTGATACCAGGAGGTAGTTTCTTGGGAGTATAATTACTGTAAGAAAAAGTTTATTGAGACTAACAACCGCATTTATTCCACCCAAAATTCCCTATTGCACACATGCCATATGAATCATGATACTATGTCAGATACTTTAAACATTGTAATTTTACAACCTATGTATGAAAACTACTTGAAGACTCCAAAGCATTTTAAAAGTGCTGATGTTATCTTTGTTATCTGCGGAGTATGGGAAAAAAGCATCAGTGGACTAATTCTTAGTACTCAAACTCTGCTTTTAAAGCAATCTGTGAAAGGCAATTAAGAACAACAAGTTTATATGTCAGTATAATCAACACGTAAAGGAGTTCACTGAAATTTTTTATGACATCACAAGTCAAAAGCAATTGAAAACTACTGCCATATACTGACATAAATAGTTTATTGATATAAAACAAGAGCCAAAGCAAATTTTAAGGTTTGGGCTAGCATCAGCAACATTTGAATATTAACCAAACTAGATGGCAGATACTGAAGTCTTTTCCTCAACCTCAGTAATTGGCCATTTACACCTGTCCATGAAGTTATCTGGGCTAGTAAACCAGTTACATCGGTTTAATCAGGTAGATAGCAAAAAATCGCAGTCTCCACGCAAGTTAAGATGTTTCTCTACTATATTAATTCAAATCCATTACCTTAAAAAGTCTCCAAGCCATTGTGTATTATATCACAATTTAACAACCCAGCAACTTAGACACCAGCAATATAGTAACTTAAAAAAACTAACAAATATCCATTTTTCATTATCTCGTTTCAATATTTTTATCAATTGCAACAAGCTTTTGTATTTACTTTTGTTTCAGACATTCTGATTACCTGCGTGACATTCTGCTTATCTAGATTGGGACTAATCAAATAAAAATACAGTGAAATAAAATACAATCATTTAGGTAATGCTGTGACAACTAACAATTCAACAGCAAGGATAAATAAGGGATTAGTATTTACTCTTTTTAGTAGAGTAACTAAATCTGAAATAATAAAAAATAAATTATATTAAACATAAAATTATGTTGAATAAAACATAAACTATTCACAGCAGAGATTAACAATGCCTTTAGTACCTGCTACTAGAGTTGCCTCATCAGTTCTCAGGAAATCAAGAGACAAATATGCAAATATTTTTATAAAAAGTAGTATGCAGAAGTGTAACATTTGCATTTACTTCTCTGAAAGGGATAAAAATGTCTTACTGCTTGATTATCTGTAGCAAAAAAATACCTGAAACGGATCATAGTTTCCACAACCTACCTTCGCAGAGAAAAGGCTTAGGTCCAGTTAGTGCTTGGATTGAATTCTGGACCTGGAATAAGAGAGAGAAAAAAAAAGTGTTTAATAGTTCAAGCTAAAAGAATCGGAACTCCCTGAGGGACAAAGAAAATCCGGAGGCATATGAATTTAAAAAATGGCTGAATTTGGAAATCTGGGCAGTATTAAAGAGTTTCTTCAGATCATTTCTGCAATGGAGATTGAAACTGCCACATGGTCCCAAATATTTAGGCCTCCAAATACCAACTGTTACAACATATAATTAAAGTCAGTTTATAGCCTTTAATCATCTGAATCAAGATAGCTCGTGAGATGAGATAAATTATTATCATATTTATTTGTGGCAAGTAGCCAATACAGCTAAAATAAGTCTCTTGCCTTACCTGGGTAGTTTACTGCATATCAAAAGTACTCTGCCCAGCCAAAATAAATGTCTACCAATGTTTGTAAGGAGCTTGCCTGTTCAGCAGCATAAAAGCCTGATAAAACGTATTTCTGACAATTCAGGTACTACAAGAATGAAACAAACCTTTTCGACACAATTCTAGTATTTTTACTGTGATCAACACAGAGAAAAAGACATGATCACAACCGCACCAGTTATGCTACATTTTATTTTTCTTTTCCCTCTACCCGTTCCTCACACTACAAAAAGCTGAACTGACTGAATCATGATGTATATGTTTAATCAATAAAATAGCTATTTTCTAAACAAACCAAGAAGAAAATAAAACAATGTTTATCTAGATAGCTGTTTATAACTTGTATTATCTCCAAACCCAAGAAGGATCCATCATGCTTCATAAGCGTAGCAGAGGATCCTAATAAGGAGAAGATGGAAGAAAGATACTCGGCAATGAACGGGAAAACGGCCTCAGGATGTACCTTGGTAGACTGCAAGAAATGAGATCATCCTTAAGAGAAGAGTCAACATGATCTGATCAATAGCTTGCATAATTCTGGAGAGGAAGACTATGTGGAAGGCAGAAATTTAATGTGTAAGCTAGATATATCGTTTTGTATTTAGCTGCAGTTTCTATTTAAACAGAAAGTACGGGTTCTTTCACTTCCTAAGGAGCAGTGTAAATCCCAAATGATGAACAGAATCTTGTCCTGTAGAGGCATCGAGACTGCAAATACCTTATTCTCTGCTACATCACCGTGATTATTAATGTAATTTCTATAGATTTAATTCATTTATGGAGAGCATTGTGGAATGAAGTTACGGAGCAATTCTTCATTACTTTTGTGTCAGAAGAGAATTTCCAAAATCTACAAATTGCATCCCTGTTTGCAAGGCAATTTCAAAGGAGAAAGTTCTGACTGAGCAGAAAATCCGTTTTTATAGAATAGTATCATCCCTACCATTCCTTTAATAGTCAGTATAATTACTTTTACCGTTGTCACCATTATTATGTCCTCCAGTATAGTTGTGGATAGCTTTTCTTCAGCATATCTTTACAAGTTGAGTTGAAAGCAATTTATTTTCTGCAAAATGGCTGCTTTCATTGTATACAGGACACTGAACCTCTTGTGCGGGACCTTTTCACCATGTTGTGATTGATTTTACATCTATTGAAAACAAGTCTGGTCTCTGCCATTTGTTTACCCTTGTATTCTCTCTGTATGCTTTGGTATGCATTTTTAATTAGATGCACTCCAGTTCTTTCACCACTAGCTAACACTTTTATTTGGGAAGCAGTCTTTACTAGCCCTGCAAATATCCGCTGTTCTTTGCAATGTCAAGTCCTTTTCTCACCTTGCTTTGACTTGGTTATCACTTATATCACAAGTAATTCATCCATCTGTTAACTGCTCCAATTCACATTACTTGGCTTTATTTTAAAGATCTTAACAATGGTCAATGGTCTCATCTGGCAGCTGGTTTCCTGTAAAAAATGTGCCTTTCCCAAGTGACATTCTTGTGAGGATCAAAATATTCACTGTATGGGTTTTATCTAGCAGTTTACAGGTCCCTCAGGCTCTCCATAGAACATATTGCATATACCCAGTGCTTTGGGCATGCCATGTGTAGCAATGTGAAGGACTTCACCTTCTCCAGTTCACTCTTCTCCAGCTTTCTGCCATGTCTTCTTTCCATTCTGTGGGTTAATTCTTGCCACAAAAAAAACCCCAACAACCAAAAAACCCAACTCAAAACAAAACCAAAAATAAACCCCAAACAAAAAAAGACAAACACTTATATGTATGTTTAGATTTGGATTCAGAGTGTGCCTTTAAAGCAAAACTCTCTGTCTGGTGCACCTTGGCACTTTGATTTGCCCCAGGAAGATGTCTGGGAGCACTGGAAGTGGATTCTTTCACACAAAAAACTGCAGACCAGGCACATGGTTAATATCCTTTGGTTGCAAACGGGCATTCACTCTGCGGGACTCAGTAAGAACTATCCAAGTAAAAAACGCTGAAAGAAATGTAGTGTAGTTGCCTGTTCAGTCCTACGGATTTGTTCCTCCTAGTCTAGTAGTTCCTACTAGTACTACTTCCTAACACAGACGGAAGCCACTGAAGTGATTGAAGTTGTCTTCATTTCTTTGGCTCTCACTACCTGACATTGGTGAAAAGCATTACACCAGTTACACAGCACTTTTGTAAAGGAATGTTTCAGTTCAACAACAGAAATATCTTAAGTACTAAAGAAAGTGTAAAATTTATTTTTATTGTGTCACAAATAAGGGTAAAAACTCCCACTGAATAAAGAAAAAAAATAAATTAGGTGGAACATCATTCCATCCTACAGTAATCCAGAAAAAAAACCCCACAGTATGTCCACTTTAGATACCACCTTTCTCTTAATTTACAGTCTTCAACTTCCAGTCTTCTACAGTTATTTAAATAATCTGTCTCTCACGGAGTAGCACCTTTGCAATTGCCAGGGACACAAACCCACTTCTCTGTTTCCTCATAAAAATTTTCCATAGACACCCCCAGGAAAAGCACTTCCAGTAAGACTGATTTCTTCTTGTCCTTATCTTCTCCAGATGGTTTGTAGATAGTTCTCACAACTCAGCCATCCCTTTAAATAGACATAAAAAGACAAAAGTCCAGTTTCTTTTAGGACCGTACGTGAAACTTGTATTGGCTGGCAAACACTGAAACTTTAAATACAAAACAAGATCTTTTGTATCAAATTGGTGGGGGTGGGGGGATGTATTATGCCTCACTGTAGGGAACATTTGCTTTGTTAATGTTCTCTCCCTTCTAAACTGGGATGGATTATATCCAAATACATTGTTACCATTCTTCTCAGCCAAATTAGTCTGGGTTTATACTTGTCATAATTTAATGGGCAGGTCTACGTTCTGGAAGAGATGAAAATAGTTTTGTTTGCAGGTTTTCAATAATCATATGCTTCATGATTAATGAAGCCTCTTTCAAACCTCTAACAGCCTTCTGCAGCTGATTGTAGAATTGTTGAGAAGACTAAAAAAAGTAATCTCACTCTTACAGACTATCTTTAACTAATCTAGTAAAATTTTATTCGTTGTCTGTGACAAGACCTGTTATTAGTCTGTATGCAGCAAAGAGCTGATCAGGCATTTTACAAGCTGTTGGAGATGTCACTGAGGTCATCGTAAGCACTTCTAACTGTTTTGAGTCCTTGCCAAGTATGACAGAAAAAAACATTTTCCCATATACAGCCAAGACAGAGCTCCAGTCCATTTCCAGGGTAAAAGGCTGCAGTTTAAGAAACAACTATTCCTCTGTTACTTTTTCCATATTTGACTACAAAAAAAACTTTAAAAATCAATAGTTTGCTGCTTCTGACTCTATTATCCCCTCAGAAGCTTGATGTAATTTCTCGTACTCCCCAATGTATTTTCATTCTTTATGCTTTGTTCTAAATGTTTAAACACTGAAGATATAATTGTGCAGAGCTCTCAGGTTTTTGGCCAATCCACAGTGCATCACGCATTCTAATCCCAGGCTTTCTAAAACTCTATCTTATGCTGGGTTTTGAGTGTTTGGTTGGGTTTTTTTAAATATGACAACAAAGTCCTGGAGAGTTTCTCCTGTCCTAGCACAAATAGCATTCCATTTGTCTGTGTGTATGATTTGCAAGAAAATTGTGGCCAATCTCTCAGGGTATTCCTTGTGTTCTATGTACAGCTCTTCAATTTCATCACTAATCTCTGTCAAATTAAACTCATTAATTAAGAGCTGCAGGAATATTGCTGCTTTAACCCAGCTGCAAACAGACTTGGGGGAAAATCACATACCAAATAAAGGAAAAGTCAGAGAAAATGGTGTGATCTCTTAGCAAGTCTGATCTCTGTTGATCACTTTACTACAAGGTGGGAAAGGTTAATACGGAGAAAACCAGAAGAATGCAAGGGTGCAATCAAAACAATTTTTTATCACTTATGACAGCCATCCAAGTAAAAATACAACAAATCTTGAACATTTTTATTCTGCGGTGCATTACCTCAAAACAAGAAATAAAAATGTGTGGATTAGTGCTGATTAGACCAAAACCAATGAGGGATTCAGTAACATACAAGAGAGTGTCCTTCAGATTCAATGACAATTTGGAAGTGTTTAACAACATATGGTCTCTTTTCTTTGACATATATGATTAAGAATATATCTTTCTTATATCAAAATATAAAATACCATCTGTCATAAGTACCATCTATAATACTGCTTCTATATATCCAATTAATTCACTATACTTTCTAATGTAAATATTTCTCCTATTTTCTCCTTTTTCCTTCTTCTGTAACTATATTTATTTATAAAATTTCAATAAATGTATATATTAAGAAAGTCAACACTATGACTTGAAATGTAATTAGGAATAACAATGAAAGTCTGTTTTACTTTGTATTTTAAAGGAGGAGGGCCAAATCTTCACATGGTTCAAAATGAGATAGCTCATTTAAGTCAACAGGTATAGGTAAATTACTAAGGTCTATGCTCCTCTTCCTTATTATATGCATTAACCCAGAGGAATGCTCACTTTTCATAAATTTTTCTGTTTCTTTCTTTCTTCAGAAGTGCAGAGTTCCTTAAAGACACGTGACGACAGTGTGAGAAACAAAAAGTGAGTCTCATTAAGGTGTCAGAATTCCAGTGAACATGGAGGAATAAAGGGATTGCTCTTGAAAGTACAGTACAAATTAGGAAAATATATAATGCATTACGATTCACTGAATTAATACCTCATGTCATTACTGTTACCTCAAACAAACAAACAGAAAAGAACCTTTGACCATGTAACTATTTCAAACTACTGTTTGAAAACATTAAAATATGCAAAAATCTCAAAATACAGTCTTGAGACTGTAGGAGCTACGTTTTGCCAGGTTAAAACGGGAAAGAATGTAACAGGCCATCTGAAGCTGGGTGCAGACATGTCTTTATTCTTTTTTTCTGAATAATTTGGCTGTGGGTGCAACAATAAACTACACTAAGAAGTTTTGCAATAGTAACATGAAAAGGAAATTACTGACCCACAGTATAAACTACATTTTAAACCTTTAGTTGTCTATCTTTTGGAAATTTTAACTCTTGTGAGTCAAAGACCTGAAAAGGCATGCAAGAGTCAATTATAGGAATACTTTTTTTTTCAAAGAGATTGCTCCTTTTAAAAAGCAGAACAGCAGGTATTATGGCAATTCTCTTTTTTTTTTTGGTTTTGTTTCATTTTACACACCACGGTATAAAAACTCAAGACTTCTAAGTCTGCTAAAGTGTCGTGGAAGGGGTGACTATTTGAGATTATTTCAGTATAATTTATAACACAGTACCTTTTCACCAGTGTCTGTGAGCAGAAAATGCTGAACAACTTCTAAAATGACATTCTCAGTCCTTAGAGGAGTTTTCAAAAGCAAACTACAATGCTCTTTTTTGTCATTCATGGTGGAAACTTTATACGCAGTCCTAATAAATTGCTTTCATAGGTTCTTAGGTTGTGTGATACTTTCTAAAACATTTGTAATATTTCAGTAACTAGATAAAAATGCACTTATAAAAAAATATATTGTGTTAGCCATAACATGTTCCCAAGGCACTGAGTTCCACAACACGTTCACATATTGTCTGAAAATGTATTTTCTTGGCCTTGTCCTTTTCTCTTCTAATTTACAAAAGTTTTTGGCCCTGTGTTAACATAAGGTGACAGAAATTGCAGTTTGCTTCTCTGCATCATTCACCAGTATACATGCTTTTATCCAATTATCTCCTCCTTGTTTTCTATGGCAAAAATTCTCACTCTCTTCCATTTGTTTATACTGGGTTTATATATCACCATTCTTATTACTTTTCTCTAAATCCTCTTTATTTTTCTGTACTACTGTTTCTGAGAGAAGCACACAGTACACTTCTTATTCCAGTCATCATTCTTTCACTGATTAGATGACACATTCATTGGTTCCTCTGCCACCCTACTGTCTAGTTACACGGGCACAGGTGCGATTCGCCCGCGCTCCCATTCTGAGCTATGGACGAAGTTAAGCTGCAGCACTTTACAGCAAAGCAGTTTAAGCGTTCATTTCAGCGTGTGCCGGTGTCACTTCAGAGCACTTCTCTCTGAAGGTCTGTGCTTCAAAAGCTCCAGGTAACCTAAAAGGAGGCTGTAGTGAGGCTGGTGCTGGTCTCTTCTCTCTAATTACTAATGACAGGACAAGGGGAAATGGCCTCAAGTTCCGTCAGGGTAAGTTTAGATTGGATATTCGGGGGAAGTTCTTTACTGAACGAGTGGTGAGGCACTGGAACAGGCTGCCCAGGGAGGTGGTGGAGTCACCAACCCTGGAGGTGTTTAAAAAAAAGTAGATCTAGCACTTGAGGCTGTGGTGTAGTGGTTAGGTGTGCTGGGATGAAGGTTGGACTAGATGATCTTCAGAGGTCCCTTCCAACCCCGAACATTCTGTGATTCTGTGACAACTACTGATTTGTTAGTTCACAACCCGGCCAACGCTATGGACAACGCAGGTGCCACCGTGATGGACAACGCAGGTGCCGCCCCAGCGTCCCTCTGCCGCGGGGGCTTCTCAAGCCCTTTCTCACTGCTGCCGCCCAGCTCTCAGCGGGCTCGGGCCCAGGCCGGCCTCAGCTCGCCCTCTGGTCTTGCCGTCCGCGGGGCTAACCCGCACGGCAGGGCCGGGAACGGCCGCGCC
>NW_009728287.1:0-2172 GCF_000703405.1 Apaloderma vittatum | reverse complement strand
CGATGGGCATCTTCTCCGGGCTGAGGACCCTGCCGTCCGTTTCCAGTCAATCTTACTTGATCCCACATGATTCATTGTTTCAGCTGCTAGAATGACATGTGGCTCTGCAGGGCAGAGGAGCAACTCTCTCCCCCCGCCCCCCCCCAACCTCTCATTTAATAAACCAGGAGAAGCTTGTGCTCTCTTCTGGAGAGAGCCCTGCGAAGTTGTGTGCGTGTGTGTGTGCGTCGGGCTGCCAACCTGGGGGACTTTTCCGGGGAGAGGAAGGGAAGCAGAGAGAGAGAACTCTTTTATTTCACTGCTTGTTTTGATGGTCGCTCCCAGGAGGCTGCGATTTTCTGCTGCCTAGTTAGTGCCCCTTAATCCTGACTCGGGAGTGACTCAGTAGACGCTTGCAAGGGCTGATTATATTTTTATCGGGGGAGACAGGGGTTCAGATGGGGCTGGGACGTAGCGCTCGAAGTACCAGTGAGCGGAAAATGCAGCGGCGAGGGGGAAAGCGAGGGGGGAGAGAGGGAGACCCCAGGGCAGGTAAAGGAGAACCCATCGCATTGGTCTTGTTAAGCTTTCTATTATTACTATTCTTACGATTTCATTGAATTTTTGTCAGTCTTCAGTGGCAAGCTCTGACAATTTCGCACTGATGTTGTCTTTGCAAATACATCTATCCTCCTCCTTCCTTCCCTCTTTCTTTCTTCCTCTCCCTGTCTTTTTAGTCACGATTTCCCGAGATAAATGAATGCGCATTTGATGGGTGTGTAAGATGGGGCCCATCCGGCCCCCGTAATACATTCCTATTGATGCAATATGTGCTGTACCGGTCGTGCTAAGAAACAAGTGGTCAAGTGATTTTTTTTAACAGTTTGGATTGGTTTAAGAAGTCGAAGGGGTATTTTACGACTGATCCAAAACAGTGGTCCAGCT
Source organism: Apaloderma vittatum (assembly GCF_000703405.1). Classification (NCBI taxonomy): domain Eukaryota; kingdom Metazoa; phylum Chordata; class Aves; order Trogoniformes; family Trogonidae; genus Apaloderma; species Apaloderma vittatum. Next base: position 1,248 of record NW_009728287.1, on the reverse strand, counting down.
TCCAAGTTAAACTTTTGGGGGCACCCCCACCCTACAACTTCATTTAGCGTAAACAGAGACTGAAGGAAGTAAACGTGAGATACCTTTTTATTTATTTATTTATTTTATTTATAGAGGAGAGACAAAAGGAGTGTAGCTCTCCTCCGCGGCGACGTGCCGGCTTGGGAAGCAGTAAACTTTCCCGAGGAGGCGACGGAGCCTCAGCCGCCGCCCAGCTGAGCTGCTCCCCCGCATCCCTCTGCATCCCTCCGCACCCCTCTGGATCTGCTGGCAGCTTCCGCCAGCCTAAAGTTACCTGCTCTGCAGCAACAGCAGCAGCAGCAGCAGCCGTGCAGTCGCTCCTGAATTAAACACAACTCTTAATGATGTAGCATTATCAACAAGGGACACTTGATTGACTGATCTAGGTATGATACATGTGTTGGGCGTCTAAATTAAATATTAAGTGAAATACTTAGCTCTAATTAGAAATCGTAACCTAGCAATGAAAACTTGAAGAACCAATTTGGGGGGGAGGAGGGGACAGCCTTTAGACACAACAGCGAGGGAAGTAGCGGTGATGTGTACAGCAGCTGACATACTAACAAGAAGCAGCAACTTTGAAATGATTGACGCATCGTTAAAGCCATCAGGCTGATTTTAATAATTCTTCTTCAAGAAAAAGGAAAAAAAAAAGGTAGTAAAGAAAAGAAAAGAAGAGACAAGAAGCGTGGGACCTAGCAGACAAGTTATTTATTTATCAGCGCATTAAACCCGAGAGAAACATAATTAGACCGGGGGGAAAAGAGGGAAGGCGGGGGGAAATCTGCCGACGGATTTAACAAATAAACGTCCAAAAAGCAACGACTATCCAGCTCGGGGCTTCTCTGGGAGATGGAGATGTCAGAGCTGGATGCCTTCTAGCCCGAGTGTGCCTTCCAAAGGTAAACAAGCACACAGTTGCCTCAACTTTCTCCTTTAGCACAAAGTTCCTGGTGCGACGGAAAATTTGAATATTTTATCAGTCTCTTGTAGTGACCCTCATTAGGTGGGCATCCTGCTAAGGCCCTGGCGTTACAAGAAAGCTGCCCAATCAGAGCATTTGCACGCCTTGTTAGCGATGGTTAATGAAGCTTCCCCATGCACTCAAAGAAAGGCCCCCTCGATGTAGATTTACCTTATGTCAACTCGTTACTTCTAATGAATCGCATCAAAATTCTCCCCTGAATGGGGCCGAGGCGCTCGGATCGGGATCCCCTCCCCGCCCGG
>NW_009728286.1:2415-6825 GCF_000703405.1 Apaloderma vittatum | reverse complement strand
GACAGCTCCCTTTTAACAGAAGTGCCTAAAAAAAATTAAAATAAAATATATTAAAATAAAAAAGAAAACCAGAGGCATCACCTATTGTCTACTCTAAATTGGAAGCGATCGCAGCCGGGCGAAATCCCCGTAGAGCGACTGCTTTGTGCGGCACCCCCCCAACAAAAGAAATAAATTTTAAAAAAAAGAGAGAGACAAATAGAAAAAGCCCTTTTCAGAAGACGGATTTTCCTCTAGGTGCAGGTATCTCTTTTGTTAAACATACCTCAGCGTTCGCCGCCTGGCCGCGGAAGCGATTGGAGAGTATAGTACTGGAAAGTAGAATAGCATGAAAAACTTAAATTTTGTGGACATTACCTTTGTGCAATCGGCTGCTGGATCTTTTTTGGGAGGGGGCGTGCTCTGCTCTGGAGGTTGGGCACTAACAAGCCCCTTCTCCTCCTTTTTTTTTTTTTCTTTCCTCCACGCCTGTTTCAGTAGCAACGTGAGCAGTATTTCCTACCATACTTCACTCCCGATATTTTTTGAGATGTTTGTATAAAATGGAATTTCGAACTCGCCTATGATTGTGTATGAACCGCAGGGGAGCCCGTTTATTAATAAAAAGCAAAAGCTACAGCGATGTTTTCGTAATAGCGCGGTGGGAGAGGATGGGGATGAGGAAAAAAAAAAAAAACAAACAAAACCCCAAATCGACAAACCCCGACAAACGCTGTAAAACTGCTTCAGTTTGACTTTCCTTTGGTTTCTAACCGATTGAAGCGTTCTGTTGCGGGAAGGTGTTTAATTAGATTTTTCTCTGCTGCGAAACGCACTTCCCAATGTCATTATTGTTATTTTTTTAGGGCTATTTTAACAGACGTTGCCCAAAACCTCTGCATTTTAAAAAAAACCACAATAAAATAAGTCTTGTTTCTGTTTTAATCGATGCACATAACGGGGATGTGTTTACCCACCTTTCCTATGTCTGGCTCCCTCCTGGTTTTCCTTCTGTTTTGTTTTTTCCCTTCCCAGCAGGAGCAGTAAGGGGATTGTGCGCTTTTTTTTTGCCCAGCCGTCCAGATAGCGATGCCGATTTTCTTTTTGACCCAGATGGAAGCTGCGTTTTCTAGAGGAGAGGGAATAATACGAAACAAAATAATATCCCAAACCCTAAGCAGAGGCAGGTGGGAAACCACCAGTTCTCTCCATCAGTGACTCTTGGTTCCAAGCAAAAATAAAAAATAAAAAAAAAGGAGGAAAAAAGAAAGCTCTAAGCCCTTTACTGCTCCTTGCTGTCTCAGTTTGCTTTCAAAAATATGGTGCCTGGTGTCAACTTTGAAGCAACAGCACTGCCTAAAGCCAGCAGAGAAAAACAAAATCCAACGCCCTTCTACAAGCGACTTTTTAAAATTCAATACGGTGACTCTGTTAGATACGGGGGTTTGTGTGTGTGTGTGTGTATATATCTATCTATCTATAAAAAAGAGAATTTTGTACGACGTACCTGAATTTTTTTGTTTCCTTATTTTGACAAAAGGAGCGTGAACGGTTGCGTACCCCCCGCGCACGTCACCCGGGGGTCTGACACCAGCTGCCCTTCCCCTTTGTCCCGTGCTGAGCTTCTGTCGTCCCTTTCTAATGTTCACTGAGAAAATACTCCATTTTGTCAGTCGGCTTTCCCTATCGTAAGCCGTTTTGTCTGAAGAAACATTCAGAAAAAATCTCGTTAGTCCCGAGCCCTCCCTCTTCTGTGTTTTACAGACTAAAAAGCCAAAAATCTTTGAGTCCTAACCTTTAGAGAAGCGCTTGCCGCTGACCTAAGGCAGCTTTCAAATCCGCACCGTGATCTTCAGCGGCAACGCTGCGGGTGGCTGGTGGTCGTCTCGCACGGCTTTGCCGTGGAGACTCCTAAATCCACCTTGAAACTCTCAAGGGCTTTTCTCTAGGGTTGGTTTTGGTCAGGAGGAGATGAGGGGATGCAGGAATTTGTCAAAACTCTCTGTTAATTTAGAAGGCAGGTTGGGAAAATGCTTTGAGGATTCCTAGAGTGGAGGGAGCAGCTCTTAAGCATCACCACCTTCCTTCGGCACGAAACTCCGCACAGCGGGGCGGAGCGAGAGGTTTTTTAAGTCCGATCCAAACCACATCGTTAGAAATGTCACACAGACATGAAACAGACTTGGTTGGGAAGGTTTAAAAAGGTTTGAAATGGAGATTAATGGCAAAGAGCACTTACTGGTTTCTGCACTGGTATTTTTCTCATCACGAAGATCTAAAGCCGGATTTAAATCTAAGGAAGGATGGGGAAGCGAGTGATCTAAGCGAATCCTTACCTGGCACGTCGGCAAACAAGGTCGCACCGGGAGGCGGTTCAACGAAAACCAGGCTGTCGACGTAAAAGAGCAGCAGGCGTTGTCCTGTTTGGTCACCGCAGAAGCGTGATGTGCAGCTGGGCGGCCTTCCCAACCAGAACGGCCTCGGGAGGAAGTCGAGCGGCGCCCGGGACTCGCTCAAGTTGACGTTGGCTTCAGAAGCACCGAGCACGCCGAGAAAAACCTCACCTGCCCCATTTTGCCTGTCCCAAAAGGGAGCTGAGGTCTTGAAAGAACCGATTCCTAGATGCAGAGAGGTCTGGGTTTTTCTGATAGACGCTATTACATTAGCTGAGTCCATTTTTTAATAAGATTAGAGAAGTTTAGTCACACTTTCCCACCCTTCAGTGCTCAAAAGCGACACGAAGGCCAAGAGAACGTGGAGAAAACTGTTCGCGTCTTGCATCTCTGGGCCACGCGTCACCCAAGAAGTCACTTTAAGATTAAAAACAATCAAAAATTTTCGAAGGGGAAGGCTCTAGATCTGTTTGTGAAGGTTAAAGTGATCCCAGTAGTTGGTCTCATCCTCTCTTTAAGAGTTCCTACAATTTAGGCGTTTACTGAGTTTGCGTTTATTTGTCTTTGTTCCAAAGCAAAAGAAAACCCCAACAAATAACCCAAAAAACCCCAAAGTCTCTTTACAAGTGACATGGTTTGGGGTTTTTTTCTTTTTAAAAGTTGAATTTCTTTCTTGTGTGTTCCTTTTGCAACCGCAAGGTCCTATCCCTCCAAAGATGGAAGCGCACATGGGGAGGGGGGGAAGCTGCAGGGTCACTCCCAGGCACGCCGATGCTAAAATTTTGGGGGGTTTTACGTCTCGTTTGATGGAAATAGCAACTTTGCTTAAAACTGAGAGCACACTGGCCTTTCGGATGGGGAAAAGTGTGACACTAGCCTGAGGCACCATGCTTGCAAGAGCCTTCAACCGAGCAAAAAAACGTGAGCAACTTCCTCATTCCATGATTCCTGTGACAATAAAGAGTAAGAAACCTTCTCTCCAGGTCTCTCCTTTGCTTTTACAACAGGATCCGTTTTGTTTTTTCCCCCTCTCCCTCTGAAAGGACTTGTGTTTTGGAGCGCCGCTGTGCAATTCTCCCCATAATGCTACTTGGCAAAACTCGATGAGAAGGCGAACTCTCATCGAGTGGGGACAGTGGAGACTCAGGCGAGGAGATAGTTCTGCTCCCCTGGTCAGCCCCTACCTGGGCAAAATAATGACTGTGACTGAGCTAAGCAGCCCCTGCCTTGCGCTAACCTTAGCTCGAGGGCATCCTCAAAACTCATAACTCTTACTTTTTTCTTCCCCTTTTAAATTTTTCTCTTTTTTTTAACACACACACACACCCCCTCCCCTGCACAGTGGAGATGGGGGTACTGCTCACACGTGATGGGTAGGGCTAAACATCCAACTGTTTCTTCCCACCCTTGTACTTTTCTTTCCTTCTGTCGGCAATAAACGGCCCTTTTGCAACCTTTCTTGTGCCCTGCTGTGCTTCCTGAGAAGAACAGGGTGGGAAGGGAGGTGGGAACATGGGGATGGGTGTTTCACAACTTGCCCTTGGATGCATTTGAGTCTCCAGGGAGGTGGGATGGGCGACATAGATTTGATTCCTACCCTTTGAGGGAGGCTCTCAGACCTCAAACAACTGCTACCAGCCACAGGCAAGCCAGATGTTTAAACGGTGATCATTTTAGGTTGGAAGTCACACCCACATCCGCTCAGTCCGTGTGGGATGACTGCATCCCTCCAGGAAAACGCAGGGGCCACAGAGAGAGCCTCAGCTGGCAAAAATGCCCAATATCACCCATTTCTCCCTCGTTTGTGCAACGGGGAACCAGCACCGTGAGGCTGAAGGGGTCAGACCCCGTGCAGATCTTGCAGAAAAGGCACGAAAACTTGGGGCGGAGGAAAGGCGACGCGTTAGGAAGGGCCCTGCGGCAAAGCAGCCGAGGGCTTCACAGTGATGTGGTTGGGTCTAACTTATCCCCCTCCCCAAATCCTGATTTTTACACAAACCCGCGCAGAAAGAGCCGCCCCAGCTGAGGAGGGCAGCCC
>NW_009728286.1:544-2296 GCF_000703405.1 Apaloderma vittatum | reverse complement strand
AAGGTGGGGGGGGGAGGCTCTTGCCCCTCGCTAAAACCCCAGGAGCAGAGCAAGCGCTGGCGCTGTGCGGCAAAAAACGGCTTCTCTCGGCGCGGAAGGGGCTGTATCACCGCTGTTCCCACAGAGGAATAAATAACCACAGCTGGTTATTTATGGCCAGAGGGAGAGATGGGGCGGGGGGGGCTCCCCCAGCCCACCACTCCGCATCCCGCCGCACCCGCGCCGCCGGTTCTCTTCTGGCGATGTTCCTGCAGGTTTTGGGAGGGGAAGGAAAGAAATCAAAACTGAGCAGACGGGAGGAGGGAACGGTCCTGCCGGCCCGTTTGGGACACCGCTTGGTTTTGGGGCACCGCGTACCTCTGCGTCAGCTTACGGATGAGCAGCTGGATCCAGGGCGCCTCCGGGGCCACGCACAACTTCTTGTTTCTCTTCAGGGTGAGGCTGCAAGGTGAGGAGACCCTCTCAGCCCCACACATCCCTCTAACCCAAAGTTATTTTTTTTAAACTGTGCAGAGAATACCCCTCTTGCCCCCTGGCACAGTTACAAGCACACCCCCTGTGAGCCTTGCAAAGATTTTTCTGGGCCTCAGCTCCATGGCTTGCAGGTTTTTCCCACTTACACAATCTCCTTCCTCCTGCAGTGAAGACCCGGCGGCGTCACATCGATGGCGAGGATCAGCCCCAAGTTGATGACCTGGGCGGTCGATTTGATGCACTTGCACCTCATGTTGGTCAGCAGGCTCTCCAGCGACAGACCTGCGCCCCAGAGCAGCCCACACCAGGTCTCGGCAGATGGGGGGGGACTCCCCAATGCCATCCTTGTGCCACCGTCCCAGCCCTTCCCCATCACCCACAGGACACTCTTCAAAGGATTTGGCAAGAGAAGCGAGGCCGGTGCAAGGCTAATCCCTCCCAGCACAACCTCAAAGCTTTCTTTTCACGCACGCAGAGGTGGTCAAGCTTTAGGGTTTGAAAAGTTAATATTTTATCAATCGAACACATTCATCACGTGCTCGAGTTACATGGGGGTCTCGGGAAGAAGCAGCTTGAACCCATCAGGTAAATCCCTGCGCCCCGCTCCCAGGCATCCCCCTCTAGCTTAGCCACCGAGTTTAAAAGAGAAACTCAAGCTCAGAGATAGGCAAGAATCAAATTTAAAAGCTTAGAGGAGCCCACACTCAGCCCCGGTGAGAGCACCCACTGCCTTTGCCAAGGGATCTGGATGGGGGGAAGGTGCAGGACAGACACCCCCAGATCACTCACCGCTCACCAGCACCAAGTTGCCCAGGAGCAGGGCCAGGGCGAGCACCGCCGGCAGCAGCCTCATCCTCGCTGCCCACCCCGAGCTGCCGCGGCCGCTGCTTTATAGCCAGCCCGCTGGGGATTTTGCAGGCTGGGAAATGCCAGGGAAGGGTGTGGAGGGGGAAAGGGGCTGCCGCGCTTTTGGACTTCCACGCTGTCGCTTCCCCCCATCGCACGTGGCCCACGGTGCCAGAAAACAAGGCAGATGCCACTGAGGCCACCTCCTAAAAAGCTTGCATGCTTGCCCCTTGGTGGAGAAACGCCTGCGGCCCTCACTCTGCTCACCACACCACAGGGAACCTGCACCCCCCCGCCGAGCACCCTGCAAAACCCTGGGACGCCGCAGGAAGGGGCGCAAGTGACCGTGACCAAGAGCTGCTGCCTTTATTGGACCTTTGAGATTGTGCCTGAAGAGGACACAGGCGAGCGGGTGGGCGAGCAGGGAATGAC
>NW_009728286.1:0-284 GCF_000703405.1 Apaloderma vittatum | reverse complement strand
TCAGGGTGGGAGGGGGGCTTACAGGTTAGGAAGGTCCTGCAGGAGTTTCTTCACCCAGGGGGTGTCAGGATCCACGCAGACCCTCTCCAGGCTTTTTAGCTTAATCCTAGAAAACACACAAGGTTTCGGCACCAGCGCTTCCCCTTCCTCTAGTGGGAGAGGGCTCAAGCAGCTGAGCTCCCCTGCACTTCCCATAAAGAGCATGAAACTTAAATAATTCAGCCACTTACACCACCTCAAGGCGCCGGCAGCTGCTCCCCAGGGGCCGGACCTCAATGCTGCTG
>NW_009728285.1:21637-47351 GCF_000703405.1 Apaloderma vittatum | reverse complement strand
CGTGGCCTCCTCAGGGCCGAGTGCGGGGGGACCATCCCTGCCCTGGCCCCGCCGGTCACAGGACACTCGACTCCCAAATAAGTTTTTTTAACTCATCAGAGCCATCCACAAAGAGAAAACACATTTAAAGAAACACATCTATTTAATCATAGCAAAGACTGGAGGAGAAAACACAGCAAGCAATCCCCACGCGTTGCTCCAAGTCTAGTTTAAACCCACCATGTCAGTCTCTCAGCCATTGCTTGCTAAAGGCACAGCTCCACACGTGGCTTTTTACGAGAGCAGAACCAGATCAGAGGTAGCCCTCCCTCCCATCCCTGCATGCTGCTTCTGTTCCCTTGTCCCCCAATTATTTGGTGGTCTGTGATCTAACTCAAAGGGCTGAAAAAATCCCAGTTAAAAATCAAGAGGTCACCTCATTAACTCGGGGGCTGCGTTCTGCACAGCCGTGCTGACAGAGCCGACTGCAGAGCAGAAGGGAGAGGGCTCTGCTCAGAGTAAAGCCCAGTCTGATCCTGGCCTCAAATTAAAAATACACCAAGACGCAGACATTTTGTAACCTCTGACTTGTTTAGAGAAAGCCACCTCTCTGTTCTCTTAACCTCTCCCCAAAATGTCAAGCTTTCTGTCGTTTGTAGTTACAGGTGATGAGCACTGCCAATGCGCGGCAAAGGGAAAGCAGAGCAGGAGCCCCAGCTAAGCAACTGCCGCAGAAATGGCCCTGCACCCAACGCAAACGCCGGGTCAAAGACACTGAACGAGCTGGAGCAGCCTGTCCAATGCTTCTGTGTGGCCCACAGCCGGAGGCTGAGGCTCCAAAGACCACCAGGAAACGTCTGGCCCTTGGAGGAGCGACCAGGAGCCAAGCTGAAGGCAAGCCAGGCGCTGTCAGAATCCCAGGTCGCCTGACAAAGTTGTTCAAGGCAAGAGCTACCCCGACCTCCAGTTCACCACCCTGGGAGAGCAGTTCACTACCCTGAGGGTCATTTCGGTTGACAGAATGAGGAGAGGGTGGCACATGACAAGCCCAGAGAAACAGCCACTCTGGCAGAAAAAAGGAGAGTAAACGAAGCGGGACAGAAGAGCTGCGCGTGGGCTCCAGCCACCATGGCCCACCACCAGCAGCTTCTTGTCACTACTTCCTACCAAGCACCGTTACAAAGCTGCCCTTGCTTTCAGACCACTACAAATGGCACAGTGTTTCAAGTCTATGTGCCAATATGCAGCACAATCTGTACCCAATTTCACCCAAACGCTCCTTTTGGATAATCTATTAAAGCTTCAACTGACTCTGCTGAAAGTGTAACACAGATTTCTTGCTGAGGCTGCTTCCTCCCAACAACACAGAGACATTAGTTTTGCTCACTTTGACTTGAAGCTTAATCTAGTATTTACACATTCCTCCCTAGTAAATCTCAGCATTTATCCAAAAAAGAAAAAAATTATGCAGGTGCTCAGACAGGAGCAAGAAATATTTCATGAACTGTCTCCTGAAGGAGGCTAAACATTTTCATTTAATATTACACCATTTAGGATGTCTTACCTTGTTCGGGCCCCTCCTCATCAGTGCAGCTATTGATTGACCAGCTCGTTGAGACATGGCCAGTCCACCCAGGGTGCTTCCCCACATCAACAGACCAGCCAAGAGACAGCAAGAACTCCAAGAAGTGTGGCTGAACAATTCTGGAAGACTCCATGTTCTTTAGGATCTGAAAGAAATCAGCAGCACCGTGGTAGGTACAAGAGACTCCAGGAAGCAAGCAGCTCTCTTCCTTCCCCACTTTTTCAGCTAAAATTTTGTATTGTCAACATGGTTTTGCCCAAATAGAGCCTAGAACCTCAGACCTCCATCCATGGACACTACTCTCCGCTGCCCAGCACCCTCTCACGCTGCTTGGCAGAGTCCTGTTCCATTAACACATCTTTCTGCCATCATCGCCAAAGCCTGTGAAATAGTTACTTGCACGACCAGAAATGGCAATTTTGAGATTGATCCACTCATCAGGGATAAACCACAGGACTGTTCAGTGCAGAATCTATGTTAGCACCAAATGACATCAGGATTTTCTGGACAATTTTTACTGTGAAACAGAGGTGAAATTTTTGGAGAAGGTATTTTATCAGCACTCACCTGTACATGACATACAGTGATTTAGAAGGCAGGCTTCACCGCACGTTAAATTGTGAAACGTTTTGCGAAACAATTTTCAGCAGAATTAAGCATACACCTTAATTAAATATCACTCTGTACTGTTCACTTTATACTTTAATCCTAGTTGTTATAAAGATCACAGAATCACAGAGTGCTGGGGATTGGAAGGGACCTCCAGAGATCCCCCAGTGCCACCCCCTGCCAGAGCAGGGTCACCCAGGGCAGCCCCACAGGAACGCGTCCAGGCGGGTTGGAAAGTCTCCAGAGCAGGAGACTCCACACCCTCTCTGGGCAGCCTGGGCCAGGGCTCCGGCACCCACACAGGGAAAAAGCTTCTCCTGATGTTTTGTGGAGCCTCCTGTGCTCCAGCTTGTACCCGTTGCCCCTTGTCCTGTCACTGGACATCCCTGAGCAGAGCCTGGCTCCGTCCTCCTGACACTCCCCCTTGACATATTTATAACCATGAATGAGGTCACCCCTCAGCCTCCTCTGGGTTATTTCCACATCCAAAGGCAATTTTTCTCCCATCGTGACCAAGTGAGAGTCGAGACCTTCACCAAACAGCACACAGGGAGACGTGGGCAATTTGTGATTTGGTCTACCACAACTATCAGGATTTGTGGGACAGACAACACCGTGCAACACATCCCTTTCTGGGCCACGTGAGAATGTGGTTTGTGGCAGGAACACCTCCAACCTCGGTTTGTGGCAGGAACACCTCCAACCTCGGTTTGTGGCAGGAACACCTCCAACCTCGGTTTGTGCAGGGGCAGCCCACTAGGATGCGGAGCAGAAGCTACAGGGACGGAGACAGGAGCTGGAAGGAAAGTGTCCAGAGAGGGGCTCCTCACACCCACGCTGTCCTGGCACCCCATCCAAACGTCTCTTAAATAATCAACAGTGACTGGACATGCGGCACTGAAATGTTACTCCTACTCTGGTTACCGAGCTCACTCAAGTCATTGCTCTGCTTCAGAATGAATTGAGAGGAGCGCAGCTCAGAAGACAACCTCAGAAAATAGGCAGGCTCAGGCTTTATGCAACTACCTGCTTTTACATTTGAGCGCCTTTGAAAAAACAATTTGCAGTAAGGCAGGGACAAGGGGCTATTTTCACAGACCATTTAACGATGGGAAGCACAACGATTTAAGAAGTGTGCAGGTAGTTTCATAAACACCACGAGACCCTTCTGAGCTGTAAAAGCCCACTCCCACATAAAGACATTTGGGCCTAAGGCAATAACCAGCAGGCTAGGCACTGCACAGCGACCAGCACTCCTCGTGACAGGACAGCGCGTCACCGCTCGGAACAGAGCGAGGTCCCGAGCTGGGGTGGGAAGGACTCGCACACCCAGGCGGCTGAGCGGGACCGGGCAGCTAGTCCTGCTCCAAGCAGAAACTGTCACAACCTGGCTTTGATCTCCTCCTCTCTTGATTGTTCATACTGAAAACTAAACAGGAGAGAATTAAGTCACAGGCCTTTTCAAAGATGGGAGCAGGATCAGCGTCTCACTCAGCTCAGCTCCACGGAGACGAGCATGTTATTAACTTGACTGTCTCTGCCCAACCTGGAAGGCTTGTGTACCTCAGCAGGACCTCCAGGGATCCTGAAGCAGGAGTGGTATCTTTACGCTGTGTCTAAATATGCCCCAAATACAAGATTTTTTTACATCTACACGGCAAAGCCCACACTAACTGGGTTTCTGAAGGCCAGCAAGTTCTGCAGGACTGAGTAATCTCATCTGTCTAAATCTGTAAATGCATATAAGCATCAGATGGGGAAAAGAGCAGCATTCTGCTAGCTCAGCAAGAACACATTTCAGCTGGAAGGCAAGTCTCGGATACCTTGTTTTGTCGCTGACTTTGGAGATGAAAAGACTGTGTACTGGCTACTCTGGATTTCAACTTGAAAACTCGCAAACAGCACGATCCTGGTTTCAGGACTGGCGCACCCCACGCAGAAGCACAAGGTGCGACAGAGGTGTGTCAGCTGTGCACTCACAGCAACAGAGGAGATGACACAAGTTATTTCAGAAGCTGGGCCTCTGCTGTTTACTGTGAGAATTACAAATGGACTGAAGAGAAGGTTCTACAGAACCAACTTTTTCTAAGGGAGCCCATAAGCTGGCTTGGTGAGTTTCTAGGTCAGTCTAAAGAAGTTGCCATTTAGATTTTCACAAATGAACCTGATTAGCCTAATCAGATTTGAATGTAAACTGTGTAATGTAAAGACTTACAAAGCAATGACACTTTCTTACATGCAGGAAGTTTTTCTATTCCTTTAACACATGTATAGTATTAGAATCAAACCAAGCTACCTGCATGCTGCACAGCAACCTGCCCTGAAACCTGAGCCAGGAAACCCAAAATGTGGTTCTGATATGAACCTTTGAACTCTACAAGTAAGGACAATAAGGTCAGAACAGATAACCAAAATAGTATTTTAATATAGAAAATGTATTTTTATCTAAAATATATTAAAAAGTTGTTAGGCAATTCCTAAATGCGGGTAATGTACCTCAACCTACAGACAAAAGGAGCACGCAGAGACAGGTTACAGCTCTCACCAAATAAACATGAAGCCCAGAACGCTCGGCTCGACCGTAGCCATGAGCAGCAATGCTTTATTCGCTGAGGATTACTAAAAACTAGCCAATATCACTTAGTCAGCACTCTACATTTCCACTTACCTCCTGGCTTGTCTTCTGGCCTGCCTTCATGTAGAAAATGAATACAGTATCAAAAGGACGACACGGTAGTAAATCCAAGTAGCCAAGGTCATCAAAAAACCCAGGAAGAGCAGAGTCAAGTGCAATCAGGTGAGGAGGTAGACGACTGTTCGCAGGTTCCTATCCAACAGACAGAGTTCAACAGCTTAAAAAAAAAGACATCTTTTCTAACCGAAGAGGCCTTAATGGCTTCAATCCATTAAAATATAAAAAGACAATTCCCTTTTCTCCTAAGAGCAAGATCATACACAAACTTCTGCTGCAATACAATCCTGTCTCTGTAATGGAATAACAGCAAGTACCACAATTTGACTATTTGTTGCATTCTACTCTCCTCATTAAATAAAACCAGTATTTTGCCAGCAAAACAGACATAACATTTTGATCAAACAGAGTGCTAGCTACCACAATGAAAGCAGCAGATACTTTCAAAAACATTGAACCTATACAGTCACGTGTGTAGTTTCATATTTACTATTTTATTACCAATAATACGTAACATCCTAAGCACTTTTAGACACAGTTTTTGCAAAAACTCCACTGTCTACTTTTGTTGATGGAAATGCAACAGCTAAAAGGAACAATCCACAGGCAATAGGCAGAATTTCCAATAAAGAATATGGATTCTATAAACTGTTGTTATTTAGAAGTTGAAAAAGACACCTCTTCAACCTACACGTACTCCCAAGTGCTTATACATAATTAAATCACTTCAGCACAATCATCTCTGGAGCAGAAATTCTAAGGCACTCGTATTTCAGAAACTCTTCAAGTACCACCTCGAAGCCCAATTCAAGCCGAGGGAATGATGTGAAGTATGAACACACGAACGGGCTGGCTCAGGTACCCGCTGCAAAACTAAAGATCCCGCCACTGACTTGGGGCATGTTCAGCTTGAGGCGTGCGTGGGCTTCCCCAGCCCTGCTCTCAACCCCGCAAGACGGGAATCCGTCACTTTGACTGGACTACAGCTCAGCAGCACTCAGAATTACACAGAGAATCTTCCACTAACTGAACTCTGGCCAAGCCAGACCATATGGGTACTGAGGGTACTCGCACAACACTAAGAAGCATCAGGTCACCTTCAACGCCTCTAGCGAGAGAAACCCGAAGTGAGAGAGGAAGAGGCGTGCGGTCTGGAACTCCTGCGCCGGCGGTGGGGGCTTACACTCCGTGATCGGATCGGGAAAGCTCTTCTTCCGCCACTCCTCCTCACTTTGCTGATCTATGGAAGTCTCAAAAATAATCTGCTGTGCCATGCCATTCCTCAGCTTCTCGTGACGCTCTTAAAGCTGAAAAACATTGCATGAAATGCTGAGTCCACCGTGATTCACTCTGAGAAGAGTTCCGTGATGCAGGAAAGCTGTAAGCCACAGGCACAGCAGCAGCTGCCACTCCACTACAAGGATCTTTACTGAAGCGCCATCGTCACGAGCTCGCAACGTTACTTAAAACGAACGGCTAAACATCCTGTCTGCATGGGAGAGCTGCTGCAAATTCATGTATCCAGTATCAGCTACAGATTCACCCTTTTAAGTGAACAGGAACTAAACCCCGTTTGGCACCCTGAAACTTCAAAGCGTTTTTGAGACATGCATCCCTTCCTCCCACAGGGAGGTCTCAGAAAGTCCCTTCCATTTCCCCAGAAGCAGCAGCGAAACACAAGTCATTGTGTCACAGCGGTACCAGCAATAGCAGTACTAGGATCTGTAACAAGACAGCAGTGCCTCCCAAAACCCACGTCCCAGGCACTGCCATCTTCCTGGAGAAGTGCACAGTCTTCACTAGTCTGCAGAGGTCATTATTCCTTTAATATGAAATTAGCCAAGCTAAAGAGTAACACTATTTACACTTAGACATTCGTGTATGATTCATGAACAGGCAAAAAACCCCAAGAACAACATTAAATCAGAGACTCGGAGTTACTTACTTCCTCATTCACAATTTCATGCAAATCAGGAATGCTCAAGTCAGCCTTCACAAATGGGATCTTGTCCACTTCTTCAGGAAAAGGGCGGTGCTTCACGCTGTACTTCAACCCAACATCATTTTTAGGAGCTGGTCGAGGTTCTGGCACAAAAGTCTAACAAAAAAGGGGGATTGTTTTTTCATTTAAGGCATCGTACCATTAGACAATACTTCGTTACCACACTAACCCACTAGTGAGACCTATCACTAAAAAACATTCAGTAAATCGACAGACTCGTACTACAAATGCGGCTGTAAATTTTAAGAGACACAGTTCTGCCCATTTTGGTGGCCACCCTCCTGGAATCTATGAACCCCATGTACGTCCTAACCTCTAAGCAGCTGCAAATCCCAGTAAAACTGGCAAGCTCACATGCTAACACCTTATCCTTCAGCCCATTCTAACTGCGTTGAGGGAAGCTCCCGACTCTTTGAGAAGCCTCCACTTCAACCCCGCTGACTATGACGACCACGAGAAGTCAAGCTGAGAAATCCGGGAAGAGAAGAGCAGCAACGCTGCGGGTCAGGAGCGAGATGCTGCGCCAGAAGATCAGAAGGGCTTGCATCATGTGTCCTCATGCAATTCTGACACGGTTACTGCTGCACGGTCTGAACTGCTGCTATGCAATTTAAAACTTGAAGTTACCAAGGAAAGCAGCAGCAGACCTAGGTGCAGGTTTGCAGTGCGGAAGGCTCCAGTAGGACTTTCAATTACACCAAGTACAACTTCATAAATTTATTTACTACCAACTATGCTTCAAAAGGGACAAAACTGTTCTAGTTACAGAATGCCTTTAAACTGGAAAAGTTCTCTTAAAACGGGTAAGGAGGCCAGCAGCCAGGACACGCTTCTCCCGTGTGGGACACCAGGACTATTCAGCCAAATTCCTTCCGCGACAGCCGCTCTGCAGGCATCCCGCCGACAGCCTTCCCGAAGGCAGCCTCGCAGAGACCCCACGCAGCTGAACACGAACACGACAGCTGACACCGACAGGCCCTCATTCCAGCTCCATTATTTTTTCCTTTATTTGACTGAGGTGCACGTGAAGAGGTCAAAGATTTGGAGAAGTTCACAGACAGACAGAGATTTTGATAACAGAAGGACATGCTCCACTAGACAACTGTAATAAGAGATTTTACTGTAAAATGAGATTGTGTTATTCTTCCTCCACTATTCCTCTCCAGAGCCATTCCAGCATTCACCTAGATAATTTCCTTTCATGGCAGGTTTGCAGCCATCCTTGCAACATTGGGCTTGAACAGCTGTTCCCGCTGCAGCACCTCCGGGCTTTGCCTGACACCCTGAAATCACCAACGCTCATGCCTACAGACTAAATATGCTGCCCACTGCCCCATCACCTCAGAAGATGCTTTCAGGAAAAAAGGAGAATGCCCCCTCCCCTTAAACAAGTCTGGAAGGCAATGGCACTTTCACAGCCTGAATTTCATATTAATTACAAGTTGTAAAGAGTCACCAGAGATGTGTCACATTACCTACAGCTAAAGGCCCCGTGGCTCTGCCTTAACGTATAATCACCAGCTCTGCGGGGCTGTCTCACATTAGTGGAATTTCTGCTGAACATCTCTAAGTTAAAGATTTCTTTACGGGCTTTGACAGAGACCTTTTGATTTGCTTTAGCTCCTCTTGGCAAAAGGCAGAGTTGCTGGGCCCATGCAAATCTTCCCGATGTCCCACGGATCAAAACCTAAAGAGTCATCTGCAAAGCACACAGGTTAGGGGAATAAAACATCATCATAGATTGCAAACAGTTCACCGTGCAATAATTACACCAGAAAGAAACACACACATGATAACAAGGTTTTCTTTTCAAGGTTAACTGCCCCCTAACCCTGAATTCCTGGTGAGGAACAAGCAATCCTCCTCCGTGCAGCAGGGCGACTTCGTGATCTGTTCAGCAGATGCCAGTTCGGTTTCATCACTGAAAGTAACTTTCAACCAGATTCACGCAGGTCACTGTTTCTCTCCAAATTACCTCCAGGAAAACAAAAAAGACTGTCCAGGCACTGCCCATTTAGGTAAGACAAATGACCATATGGAGACAGCTTCCATACTTCCCATGACCTTCTGCAAAGGTCCCATAAAACAGGAGTGATAAGAACAGCGGAAGGACAAGAGAAAATGGGCAAACCAAGCCAGGGGAGGATTCTGACTTGCTATCGTGGAAAATTTTTCACCACGAGGAACAGGGGCACAGAGGAACTGTCCTCACCAGTTTTCAAAGGCCTACGCGGACAATGGCAGGTTGCACTGCCCTGGTCTGAGCTCAGGACTGACCTTGTGCAGAGCAGGAGGTTGGACTGCGGATTCCCAAGGGGCCTTTCAAGTTGCCACAACGACAATTTTGACATTGCAGAGATTTTAGCCTTCCTTTGAGACTTAAAGGGCCACTGATATTGGTCACTTTAGAAAAGGGATCATCATACCTCTACGGATTTTTGTTTTAAAATTATTTGTATTTTTGTTTTGTGCACAAACCCCACAAACTGACACCATCAGGTAACCAGCAGGCATATATTCATTCCTTCCCCAGTATTTCAGGGGAGGTTCAGGGTGCAGCATAGCTATATAAGCACACACACAGACAAAACAAACCAGCTCCCCACAGTAACCCACTGCAGTGATCTGCCTCAAAAGCGATCCGAGATACTTGTGCATTACTGCAGTTAATCTTGTAATTCAAAGGGGATTTGCAAGCAAGTTATGCACAGCAAGAAAAGATAATCTAATTTAAGATTCTAATAGCTTTATAGGATTCCTCTGTAATGTATTTAGCAGAGGCAGAGTGAGGATGAGAATTGCTCAGCCGTTCTAGCGTGCTCTAATCCACTCCAGCCAGGAACACGCTCGCTCAAACCCAGAATTGGGGTGGGCATGCAGCAATGGCTCCGCGCCAGCACTTTCTGCGAGGTCTATTTAGTGAGTCTCAATGAGGTTGGAGCACTCTGGACCACAACTCAAAAGAACAGCTTCTTTTAGCCCATGCATGAAGTTCTGTGTGTTCTCTGCTTTCAAGACTAGCATCTAGACTCCCTCTGGTCCGGAGGTGAGGGACACGTACCTGGGCAGAGCAGCAGAGCTCACATACTTTGAACTGAGGTAGCACAGAAGAGAATTTTCACCTATTCTATTAGGTGATGCCATGATACATGAAGATATACGGGTTCAAAGTGTTGTGCAACTTAATACCACCTCTTTTAATACAAATTCTTGTTGGTCAAAGGATATGAAGCTGAAACAAGTTAGATTCAGCTGTGAAAGCCAATACTGTGTGTCAGATCCCCCTTAGAGCGGGTGTCCTAGGTAGGGCAGGATGGTGCATGGCAAAGTTCTAACAGCTCCTGAGCAACTAAACCCATTTGAGCTGAGAGCAGCTACAGAAACATTTAGTTACAGGAGACCAAAAGCAAGCAAACGCAATTATGCAAGCATAAAGGTGTCACTTCAACCACTTGTTGAGCACTTATTCCTACGGCGCCTCCTACACTCTCTGTACTTTCCTTCGCTTAGGAACAGTGATGTTTTCAAAACGTAATGCTCTTGCTTTGTACCAGCAGCCGTGTGGATGGCAGCCAGCTGCCAGGATCTCATCTAACTGCGTGCCAGACAGGCACTGCACAAACAGTTCGGATGGGCTTCGTCACATTTAACTACCAGTGGCATCAAGGTTATTCCCACCCCTTCATCCCAGCAGGCCACTCTGCTCCATTCCCCACCCCCCCCAACAGGTAAGCCCCTGAAGTGAGAGACACGTGATGAACAGCCTTTGGTTTTGCAGCTCCAGAGAGTTTTAACCAGAAGAAGAAGGAAAGGGGAAGTACGAACTTACTCTGCTCATTCCCTAGAGGCTGCTCCAACATTGCCAGGATGACACTGTTGTCCAGGACGAAGTAACGGAAGCTATGCTTATTTATGGTAGGTAGGCGAGAATATTTAATTAACGTGGTTTCGTTCACCAAGCTGCAAGGAGAAGCAGGGCCGCTGGGAGAAGGAAACGCTCCAAGTAACTGCATAATGCTGCAAGTAAGAAAATAAGTTAAGAGTTATGGCAGATTAAGATGACCAACTGTTCCACCCAAGCACAGACTTTCGCTCATATTCCTCATTTGTACGTTGACACAGCAGCTACCCTATCGGGGCAAGCCTGCCCTCTCCCATCAGCTTGTTTTAAAACAGAAAGAACAGTCTCAGAAAACACAAACAGGAAAACTTCCAAAGAAGAGTACTCTGCCTATGAAATCCGTTTCTTCACTCATTTCATGCCTTAAAGCACGAAACGTGTACTCTCCCACAGTCGTTTTTATGTTCATTGTCCAAAGATGATTATGGATGACAGGAGATAATCATCCACACTTTAGCCCACTCGTATCGACAAGCAAGGCAGGGATGGTGGAAGCAAAGAATCATTAACTTAAAACCCTTTAAGACAGACGCAGGATCACACAGGCAGGACTGCCATGGATGGTGACCTTCCCTGGGAGAAAGCCTCCAGGCACGGTCCAACAGCGCCCACCTCCTCGGAGCCACAGCCCCGGGAGGCTCCTCCAAGTACCGCCTTAAATCACCTGGACTTGCACAGGAGCTACCTAACGCTGTTGGAAATTGAAAGTTTCTGCTGCAGGAACCAATAATGAGAGTTCTCCAGTGTCAGACTGGAGATCACACGAACTAACTGAGACGTTACTCTTAGCGCCACCACCCAGACCATAAGTACATGTACTGAAGTCTTCCCCGCACACTTTTCCACCTTACTCTGAGAACGTAAAGTTCCATCTCTCTAAATGAAAAAAGGCACTTTTAAGCAACAATAAAGGTTTGTCTGCAAGTTCCAGTGAGCAGCTGTTTTTACCTCGGAAGCTATCCAGTTGTTTTTACTAGCAATAAAGTTTATAACAATTTTATTGCAAGGGACAGGAAAAAAAAAAAAAAGGAAAGCAGGCAGATATTGCCTTCTGCAAAACATATTTATCCTACCCATCCTCAATCTGTCCCGTCTACCATCATGCCATTCACCCAGGAAAACAGCGCTTTTCAACTTCTGTGGACTAAATTGCAATTTTCCTCTCTGTGCTTCCCCCTCCCCAACCCACACGTTATCTGTTACTGCATTTCCACCAGAACCTCTCAAATATATCCAGCAAGCCCGATGCTGTGGGCAGAACGACATGGCACCCTGCACCAGCTTCCGCCTCCTGCCTGTGCCATTCCCTGCGGCGCCACACGGGAGATGGTGCCTGTCGGCTCCCCGGCCAGCGTGGGCTGGCCACCTCGTCAGGCTGAGGGTCAGAAGGAATGGAAAGAAACCATCCCCGGGTCCAGGTGGCCGGAGACAGAGGGAACTGCTGCCTGCAGAGAGGACAAGCCCCAGGGGCTCTGGGGTTTGCTCTCTGAGGAAGAGAACAGGCAGGAGGGGGAGACAGCAGCGCCGGGGATGTTTGTGCTGTTGAACAGCACTAACAGAAGGATGGCAGCTCAGGCAGAGCGCAGGGCAGTCCTGCCCCAAGGGCAGAAGAGGGAGCTTCTGGTTGACTTCTCAAATGTTTTTACACCTACATCACAGAGATCTCACCAGCCCAGAACTCAATTGAAACGCTCTTGGACAAGGCAACGCTACGCAAACATGCTCTGGTAAATTACACACCACGTCAGTGTAGCTTCAGCAGCATCCTTCACTCGCATGGATGCGGGGTTTGGCTCCTTATCTCCTTTGTACTTGACCTCTTGTTCGCTGTTTTTGGACTTACTTCCCGAAATGCCCAGCTCCACAATCTCCAGTACCTCCTTCAAGCAATCCTAAAACACAAGAGGAACCACCTTAAAGTACAAGCCCACTGATAAATGTGTCCAAGGCTTGGGTGAAACAGCGACAGGTCATCGACTAAAAGTCCTGCTGATAAAAAAAAAGCTCAGAAATAAAGGCAGAAGATTATTCTAACAGACAGTGTTCAAATAAGATCACATTTGCTATAGGAATAACATTTTCTCTATCTATAGATGTCTACTTAGGTTCGTATTCTAGTGGTAAGTGCTCCGAATGAATACACGCACACAATAGATTCTGTTACATATGTGCATAATACCTGGAGGACTAAAAGTGAGACTGAAAAACGGACACATATTTAAAGAAGTAAATAAATGCTTTTGTGAGCCACTCTGCAGAACTTTTAATTAAGTTTTAAGGATATTAAGAATGAACCAACGTGGAAAATTGCAAGAAATCCTTCTCCAAATCTTAACGGCTGCCAACAGCTTTCATAAGTAAAATATACCACAGTATCTAATTCATCAAGAGAATATTGTTCTTATTCTGAAACTACACAGCAAAGCTTCAACAAATCCGTTACAGGTGGGGCCAGCACTCAGGTGGGACTCACATGTTGGTCATTAACAAATTCGTTTGCTGAAAATATCTAGATTGCTACAACAAAGGTTCAACTCTCATGGCCTGAGCTACAGAATAACAAGTAAAGTGTTCTTGCAAATACAAAACGGCCTAAAATTTGAACACAAGTGGTCAGTTTTTACCACTAGAGACCAGGCAGGGTTCTAGCCCTTGGCCTGTGTCCGTCCTTATATTCACAGAAAAAGAGGCGAAGGAGACAGAAGTTCTCTGACAGCAGAAATAACCAGCACTGAGATGCACAGACTGGCCATGAAGAACTGCAGAAGGAGCTTACAATGGTGGCTAGGAAAACTGCAGCTGAAATTCAAAGCAAATGTAAGGTGGGGCACCTGGAAAATTGCAATCCTAACACTTGAAAGTGAGCGAGAGGTTCCCATCTCACTGTAACGAGCTGAGCAGCTCGTGTTCCGTATATACTACATACAGTATGTAATATGATCTTGATATGCAGTCATAATAAAAAAAATACACTAATGAAAGGAAATAAAATGAAAGGAAAGTGACTGTCCCCCTGTCCCTGTGCCTGGTGAGGCCACATCTCCAACTCCGTGTTGTTCTGGGCCCTCACAACAAGACGGACTTGGAGACTAACAATGAAAATCTGCACTCAAGTATTTTCACTTGTTTGATTGTTTGTTTTTAAAATCAGCAGGACAGAAGGCTGTTTGAACACACATCTTTTATTCCCTACTCTTTTCAAGCTTCCCAAGAAAATTCCATCTGGTCTGGTCATTTTCTAGAAAACTGTTTTCTTGGTGAAACAAACTACAGTTATCAAAATATTAGCACCAAAGGAGTTCTGTTAGGTCTAGGAGATGCTTTAGTCAGGTAAGAGCTAAGAGTGGCTTTTAGTGAGGTTTATGTGCAGCAAGTAGCTATGCTACATACAGGCCAGTTATTCCCATATTTCTCTTTTCCTTTTTTTTTCAGGTTTTCTCCTCTCCTTTTCCAGTTTCACAAAGCAAGAAGAAAGATCAAGCTGTTCTTTAGAAGTAAGGACAGGTAATCTGAAAGCCTAAAACATTCTCGATGAATGAAGTGCAGAAACTAAAATTCAGATCGATTTCACACCTAAACCAGTTTTGCAATTCCGAGTCTACCTTCTGAAAACTAAGACGACCACATTGTTTTAAAGCGCCAAGGACAGCCTGGTCGGGCACAAAAGGCACCGCAACTCAGAGCGCTCGGGCTACGTGTGCCGGGGGCCTCTCACCTTCTCATCCAGCATGTCGGGGTGCTCCGTGAGCCAGACG
The DNA here is from genome assembly GCF_000703405.1 of Apaloderma vittatum. NCBI lineage: Eukaryota > Metazoa > Chordata > Aves > Trogoniformes > Trogonidae > Apaloderma > Apaloderma vittatum. The sequence goes on along the minus strand of NW_009728285.1, from coordinate 32,828 downwards.
CAGAGGCACTGGAAAGCCGCAACGATCATGGAGTGGAGGTCGCGGGAGTGGAGCGGGGCCGGGCGGCTGCACTGGTACACGATGTAGCTGCACACCGAGCTGATGGCTCTCTTTCGGTCGGAGGAATCGACCACCACTTTCACCTGGGCCAAGCAGGCAGAAGAGGATGAGAACTTGTCCGGAAAAAAAATCTTTCAGAGAGTAGTTTTAAATGGCATTTTTAACCGCAGTTTTAAGAAACAGGAATAAACAGTTGAGCTTTTATGATTACAGCTTAAAATCTATGGGTAAAAATATTTAACTGTGATGAATATTGAAACTTAAAGGGAAGAAGTGCTGCACTGAGGTGCCACCACATTGTAGGGCTTGGTTTCCAAGAGCAGCAGCAGTACCAATATGGTTGGATAACAAACTAATTGCAAACTGAATAAATTAGCATTTGAAACTTATTTTCAGCAAACACCTCCCTCCTTCAGCTCTATCAACCCCTTCCATACCTCCAAGATCTCAATCCCTACCAAGTTTCCTTTCCACGGGGCTTCACCCTGCTCACATAACTTTCCACCAGGCATATTTTATCAGCATAGTAACTTCCACCAGTGAAAAAAGGGACAGAAAGCCCATCCTCAGACAAGCAGAATGGCAAAGAAACCCACAGCTCCTCCCTCAAAACTCAATGCAAAAACCCCTAAGCTTCTTCCCTAGCTCAAGGCTTCAGGGAGCAAGGCTCCAGACCGGAGGCTAGAGAAGAGCCCTGTACCGAGCTGTGAGGATCTACCTCACAAAACTAACTCAAGAATTGAATTTCTCTTCTCTATTTTTCAAAGCCTCTGACTTGGCAGGTCAGTTAAAGCCAGATTTTTCAACTCTGTACACCTGACCATGCTCTATAAAGCTTTACTCGTTACAGTGCACCCCTGTCCAAGCAGAAGGTGGATGATCTTGGTGGCGACACCAGCAGAGCAGGGAAGCTGTGCTCCACAAGGAGGGGTGACAATTCAGAGCCGCAGGATGAAGGCAGCGTTTCCTTCAGAAGCAAGATCTATGGCAGAGTCCCCTCAGGATGAGCTTACGAGAAAAGCTGGTTGGTGAACCAGCAGGAAACAGGATTTTTGAATTCATCAAGTCCCATTAATAAGGGTATTTACCAACCTAAAGGATTCTACGATTTAGTATTAACCTGGGACGGCATTTGAAAAGGTAATGTATTTTCACATTCCTGTCTCGTTGTAAGACAAGACAAAATAAAAGGTTTAACCACACGAGCTGCAGGAACTCCTGGTTCTGTATGACACTCTATAAGCAATACCCATCCATTAATTCACTGCAGACCACTTCCAAACACATCCTTCCGCTGAGATTGCTGCAATAATAACATAAGCACGCAGTCCAAAACGGCTCAGTGCTGACTCCACGCTCTAAAATATGCCCGAGACGCACATTTCTAGAGAGATCTGTTGCGATCCCAGGAAAATATGACAGGAAATGCTGAATTGTCACGCCAGGTCATTGTGGCTGCTGTAAATATGCTGCACTTTTGCTTAACCAACGCCATGAAGTTCAGCTTGGGCACAAGAGCCCTCAAGCAGAAAAGAGCATTTCACTATTCAACAAAAATGCCCCCGTTCCACTAGCTTTAGTTCACTGATTTGCTGTTGAATCAAGAAACTGTGCACAGATAAACTTCTGAAGAAAGCAACATCTTCATATTAGAAATACACTAACAACTTTCTAAGCTCGGAAAACCTTTTCCAAGATAAGATGGAAAAGCAAAAGCAGGTACAACACTTGTAAAAAGGGCAATTAAGTCATTTAATAACCCGGCATATTTGCAGTCTGTCAACTAAGAGCAACAAAGCCCCTTGTTTCTAAGGCTGGTTACCCTGTGAACAGACAGACTGGCCTCCCAGCCAAAGACAAGCTGCAATAAATGGCTCACCGTGGGGCTGGGATCTCATGGCCCAAGCCCCTACGTTGCTTAGTACCAAGTTTTTCTTCACCAAATATGGCAGGTGCATCATAGAATGCTGGGGGTTGGAAGGGACCCCAAAAGATCCCCCAGTGCCACCCCCTGCCAGAGCAGGGTCACCCAGGGCAGCCCCACAGGAACGCGTCCAGGCGGGTTGGAAAGTCTCCAGAGCAGGAGACTCCACACCCTCTCTGGGCAGCCTGGGCCAGGGCTCCGGCACCCACACACGGAAAAAGCTTTTCCTGATGTTTTGTGGAGCCTCCTGTGCTCCAGCTTGTACCCATTGCCCCTTGTCCTGTCACAGGGCACAAGTGGAAAGAGCTTGTCCCCTCCTTCTTGACACCCAACCCTCATATTTACACACATAACTAGATCTCCTCTGTAGTGTAAAAAGCAAAGCAAAAACCTAAACCAGACACACACGGAAATTGATGTGGGCAGTTTGGAGCCACCCAGCTGGCTGACCAAACCCCGCTGGAATCACTCAGCAGAGTCGCGTGTATCTGAACAAGCCACCCTGAGCTCCGCTGCTGGCCAGGCAGCACTCGCAGGGCACACAGAGCACCAGGAGCAGGCGAGGTGCGAGAGGAGCACTGCTCCCTTGTGTCCAAAGAGGACCTCGGCAGGACTATGAGCTCCCTTTGAGGAGAGGCTGGAGCCCCTCAGGTTCAGCTCTCACCTTTGCCAGTCCGGAGAGAAGCTCCAGCGCAGCCAGGGAGATGCTCATGTCCTGCCTCCACTGGGAGTTGAGCCTTTGGGTGACCAGGTGAATGCTGCGGATCAGGAGTCCCGCAGCGGTATCTGTATGAAGAGCTAGGATATAACCCCAATGCCGCACGCCACAGGGAGGGAAAATAACTAAGCGTTAGTGACAAAGAGCAAAGCACAGGTACAAGCCAAAGCAGCCACAATACACACATAAAATAAAATTATACACAACTCAGAACCTAGAAATCAGGTTGGTCACTTCTGCACAGGCTAACTCCCTCAGACACACCCTCAGACATTATACAAATAATTTAATCTGAATGTCTCTTTAAAAAAAAAAAAAACCAAACAAAAGGACATTTTGGACAATCCCAGTGCACTGCAGCATTTCAGCAGCGGAACAGCTGCCCTCAGGTTGTGTTGTTGTACTTAAATTGCTGTGATGTCCTGTAGACTCAGAAAAATCTGGGAATTGGTATGTACATGAGACACGAGTACCTGCACACTCAGGCATCAACTAGTAGAGCACACGTAACTTCAGATATCTATGCCCGAAGTTATCTGTTCTTTCTACACCTAGTGTCTATCAGAAGCTGTACTGGTTAGACAAATTTAGGTGATGAAAGAATTAGTTCCGGAGGTAAAAAATAAGTATTTCTAGACTTTTAATTTCTCTGAACCTCTAGCTCAAAATTAAAAATGGAAAATGTTCTTCGTATCAGTTGTTCTCATTTCAAAGTACTAGGAGCATAAACACTATACATATAAACACTAAAAATGAAGTAGGCAAATGAATTTCAGAAATAAAACCTGCTAAATGACTAGTTATAAAGAGACAAGAGAACTATGACAGCTCAGGTGTATCCTTCCCAAAAGGTAAATCATCATATTTAACATTCAAAAGCTAAGTAAAACATTACACTCGCAACAGCTTCAAATGTCTGCTACAATTAAACAGTAAAAATAGACCATCTTGTTTTCAGTTTTCTCTTGCCTGAAGCATCCAGCAGAAAAACAGAAACCCTTTTCAGAAATTCCTTACAGCCTTACCTGGCTGCTTGGAAACTTCAAAAAAATCCAACAAACACATACTACAGAAAAATCTTTAAAGTTACGTCATGGTTTAAAGACTTGGTAAGTGAAATACTTAAAAGTCGTTTTTAACCTTATAAACGGATATTTTTACAAACACCCATCAATGGAAACCCATATGAATTAAACAGACAATTCAAATGGCGTGCTGAAAACTAGCATTTTAAGAATGTCAAACAAATCCTGTAGGGAAGGCACCGACATGCTTATATGAATCCCTAGAACATGCTAAAGTCCTTCCTACTAATCTGCGGCTAAGGAGAGGAGGAAGAACTAGGGGGAAGAAATGGGTTTTGGCAGGCAAGAACAGAGCTGGCAGCCTGGCTACAGTATCACCAAGCTGATCTGTTCTCACATCTACTTGGTCAGCATCAGTTAAACTTCTGAAGACCAAAGGGGCAAATGAAATTCCAGGATCCCAACGTGGAGCCAGCTTACCACACAGATTCAGAATAATACAGATTTTATTACAAAAGTTCAAAAGTGCACAGTACAAGACATAACAAATTAAGGTTAATTACTAAATCCTTTGTTATAACAAATGACACATCATAAGCATTCTGCTTACTTGTTCTACAAAAACAAGAATTCCTCAAATGCCCTTTAAATATAGCTTAAGAAAAGGTGCTGCAGAACCAGGTAAGCATGAATGCCACCAAAATGAATGAAGCAATTAATTTACCCTTGGTGTAAATTTATCCCATTACTGTTCATGAAAATTAAGTGCCTTGAAAACATAAGCTAAAGTAAAGCAGGTTGCAAACACCTTTTCCATAAGCTGCTACGTTCTTACTTTTAAAATGTTAGAGTCCTTTAGTAGGATTAAAAAACCACCACCAAAAGGGCACAGATGAGCACAAACTGGCAACAAACGTTCGTCCACCCTGGGTTCAAAACACCCGTGCACATTAATGTATTAGCCAGAACTAGGAACAGAAAAAAACCCAACAAAAATCTACCAAAAACCCAAACCCCATCACGTTGGCATAGAGTGACAGAGTTTTTTCCAAAGAGCTTTCCTTACCATAATCCCTCAGAAGGGCTTGTGCTGGTCTCTCGCTATCTGGCGTCGTGGGCTCCGTACTGCCCCCACTTGCAGTGCTAATGCCACTGTTAGTACGACTGTGGCTTTTGCAGAGGTTATTTTCGCCGCCGTTCTGCAAATTGAAAGTCAGGTTTAAGCAATAAGAAGATTTTTTTCCGAGTTCCCTGTATCAGCGGACGCAGATGATCAAACCTCAGGCTGCTTACTGAGCACCTGCAACAGCAGATAAAAAATGAGGAATGCGTCCCTTCTGCAGCGGTAACTTCATAAACAAAAAGTACTTACTGTTTCCATCTGACAGCCAATGGCTTCCAACAGCGCTGAGTCTTGGACAATGTTCAACATTGCACCTGAAGAATCAGATACAAGAAGGTAAGCAAAGACCGCAGTAGAATATTAACCACCAAAATTTACAAAGAAGCACTGAAGGTCTGATATACAGGATCACCATCCTGCTTTATAAAAACCCTTCTAAAGAGTTTTATAAAACACAAGATTTGCTCCAGGCTCAGCCATGTGAAGGAGACGAGAGCTGAGACAGAGAACGCTTTCAGCTATTTCAAAAAATGCTTTGAGCATAGGTTTTTCAAATTCCTCAGCTGAGCGGGATTTTGGTTTCACCGAAGGGCTGGAATCGTTCTGTGTCTCCCATCAGACCGTGCTTGTTTCAAGACTTGGGTTACATGTAAGGATATCTGCTGATTCTGTCAATAAAATAACTGTACGTGTTAGATAACAGAGAGCTGAAACGAGCTGTCCGCAGTCACCTCAAGGGTTACACACCGCCAGCCTCGCCTACAGTCCTGTCTGGCCCAAGTTGGCTCCCTTCCCCAGCTTGGCCAGTAGGACCCAAAGGGCAGCTGGTAACTGGCAAACCAAAACATGTTTTCAGGTCTCAGTGAATGACCAGTACATAGAGCAACCTGCACGAAGATGAAGGGAGTAATATCCATTCAGCAGCCCTTGGGACATGGGCACAAAGGGCTACAGTTGCTCCCATACTGATGAGTGACCAGTGAAATGATCCCCCAAACCACTGTAACACAAGGAGCTTTAGAAAAATAATGACATTTCTGTCCCTGACCTACCAAAAAAAATTTTAAAAAAAAAAAAAAATCAAGGCTAATATTTGCATCATTGATAATCTGTGGGTTTGCAGAGTAAAATAAAAATTGCTTTTGTTTCAATTCAGGTAAAATATTCCTAAATCAGAAGGCTGGGTCACAACCTGGGGTGGGACACACTGAAATTCTCTCTTCCTGGAAGCCATCCCCAGTCCTTTAACCTTCTGTGCTTTTTTTCCCATCAGTGCCCAAAATATTGCATTAAAAAAAACTTTAAGTGCAGCGGTAGGCAACCCTACTGCATCCAAACTAGCCAGCAGGCAGTTCTTTCCCCCATCTGCGGAGAGATAACTACACGCAAGCACAAGACACTGAAATTGCCGATGCCATGCCTGAACAGCCCGTACCCGCGCGCAGCATCACCCCAGGCAGGGAGGACAAGAGCAGGGAGGGCGCAGACCTGTCACAGGCAGACCCTGACACACTCGGGGGCATCAAAAAATTTTAAGTTCCTGCCCTTGGCATTGGAAGTTGAGGCAGTCACCATTCGCTACATGAAGAGAAATCCTTCTCTCTACATTCCGAGTATTCAGAAGGGCGTTTGCTATTTGCTCTTTGTAGGCAAAGAACAGTTTGTCGCCAAACTATGGGGCACCTCCAGACTCCAGTCCCAAGCTTTCATCTGAGGATTTCCACAGAAACAAATGCCATCTGTGTCCTGCTAGTGCGGGACCACCGGCAACACGCAGCATTTCAATTTGTCTCAAGGCTTAATCGTGTGCCAAACTAAAGTCTTCTCTGTAACCCATTAGCCAAGAATCCTTCCCAATATTAAACTTTTTTTTGTCCTAGTTACAGCCAACTTCTCCTGCTAGAATGTGCTTTACTTTCACCTCTACTTTTCAGGTACTGTTCCACATTTGTATAAAGATAATTACTTTAACGAAAACATCAGATTCTTGAAGGTGTTTTCATAGAATGAGGGAGACTGTACGGACAACAACCTGCCCGGAACTTCATTTTTTTTTCTTGCAAAGCACCACATTACTAACAACCTATTTTATTCCAGGACAGACTAAGACAGACCCTTCCGTAATGCAGTTAATGAATAAAAATGTTGAAATAACCTAGTATCATTTGAGTGTTGTTGGGATCTGTTTCCGTTTGCAAAGCTCCTATAAGTATATTCACAAGCCTCAGCTTCAAGGAGAGGAAGGTTACTGGTTTATCATACGTTGAGCTGTCATCATTGCTGAATTTCCCTTCCAGGACAACCTGAAGGAAAAATACATTTAGTTCAGTATCAGAGATCACAGCAGCATGGAATTGGTTTCAAAAGTCAACACCCACAGCACGTGTGGCTCCTGATAACTTGTAACACAGCCCTGCTGCCACGGTCCTAAACAGAGCACCCGGCACAAGCCCCAGTCACCCTCATCCCACTCCAAAACAACCGGGAAAACAAAAATGGGAACGCAAAACAGAGCGGGAATTTCACTACCTCAGACTTCACGGTTCCGAAATGATGAGGGAGAGGCAACAGAGACAGCAAGATGTTAATTGAAGCTCTTCTTAGCTCTGTGGGGTTTACATAGATTTTAAACTTTGAGAGTTCTCTGCAAATCAAAGCATCATACAGTTAATCAACTCTTCACAGGAATCTGGAGCCAAATCTAAGTTAAAATTAAACATACAGCCCCTCAGTGGTCTTAAATAATTTGCAGTACACAATGTAACCGTCTCTTTCTAGGCTCAGGATTTCCTTTTTTTTTTTTTGTGAACAGCAGCAAAAACAATGAATTCCTGCAGGAACCACCCCTTGCTAGGGATGCTGTACCCCACATAAAAGCACCAGCTGATCAAAGTATTACTCATATGCTGCGTCTTCAAAGCGCAAAGTTTAGGTCATGAGCTAACTTAGTTCAACTCAAACCCACCCCAGAGTATCGGAGCCCTGCAGCACGCTGGCGTGCTCGCATTGCATCAAACACGGGCTGCTTAGCAAATACAGCGGCTTTTCCCACCAGCAAGTTCTTCTACTTTTAAGGCCTATCCGAAAGAAGCGGCGGCTCAGGTTTAAGCCCAGAAAACAGGTAATGTTTTGTGTGTAACTTCAAAACGCAGAACTAACACATAAAACGTGTGTTGAAGGCGGCACATACAGAGTAGTATTCGCAAAATGTCCAGAGTTCTATACAGCTCTGGCAAGTGAGGTTACATCTTCTTTCAGCAGCCTGTCTAAATTACCAACATTTCTAATTAATGATGCATAAGATTACTCTCTTAATGAATTCACAAGATACTAGTCCCTGTTGCTGTGGTGAAGTTTTACTTAAAAATCAGTAATTGTCAATATATCTAAGCTAAATCTGTGCTTTTCCCTATTCTTGCAGATACTGCTTTCCATCGGCAAACACGTAGACAACACAACTCACATCATTTAAAATAAGCACTGTTGCTGCTTTAAAGAAAATGGCATCAAATAACATTGAAAATTAAAGATTAGAGAAATCCCACTACTATCAGCAACAAACCCATATACACTACGGGCCCACGTTACAGAATTCCTCAGTGAAAACTACTGAGGAATGACAGACACTCCAGCAGATAAACACCTCCCCACATTTGTGATTGTGTTCATAGAGAAATAGCAGTTTACCTGTCAGGTAAAATAGTTTCGAGAGCCGAAATGAAATAAGGAACCACCACATCGATCCCTTTCAGGTCACAGCAGAACAAAGGAGGGGAGTTCAGAATAACACTGGCCAGAACAGGGTGGCAAACGAAATCCGCTATCTGCAAACCCTGAATTAAAAGCATGTAAAATCTGACAAAGAAAGATAAGATTAAATTATTTGCACATAGAAAAGCATCAGCATCCCGCACGAACAAGAACGTGCAGCCACTGTTTGATCTCTTCTCTGTAACACACAGGCAAGCTCCAAACATCAGAGCCAGAAAATACCTACACAGGCAGCCCCCCTCCATTACTTTAGCACAAACACGCCCAGCGGGCTTAACAAACCCCCTCCCGCCCCCGCGGGTTTGGCAGGAAAAGCCAGCACAGCCCAGTTTGACCGAAACCTCAGGCTTGTGGCCACTGAGGGACCAGGAGCTGCGCGAGCACAGCCCATGCGGGCACCGACGGCGCTGAGGCCCCTGCTCGCCCGCTGCTCCCTTCCCCACACAAGGGTGGGAGCGACACCTGCATTTGAACTCCCCAACATGTGAAAAATACTGCAAAATCGTTTTCTTTGGAGGGGGAGCACAGGACAGGATATCCTGGCCAGCAATATGGAAATTGAGATCAAATATAAAGTAACCGGTTCAAACGAAAACGCAGTGGGGCAGGAACCTAGCTAGCCATCATCCTGAAACAGTCTTTTATACTTTTTAGTTAGAGAAAACTTCTATCCCCTTTGTTGTATTTTTTAAAAGGCTTGAAAACACAGAAGAATCTCAGTGACTGGGCAGAAGAAACACAAACTATGTATATACAAACCACTGTGATACGCAATAAATAAAATAGTAAGAATAATGAAATATTACTTCATTTCTCTATTTAAAGGGGGGAAAAAACCCCAACTGCAAACACATTCAATCCCAGGGCTGCAGTGCTTGACAACATATGAGTTCATACAGTTTATAAGGCCATGAAGGCTCCTCAGTCTGCACACTAATTTTTCCCATCTGAACAATATTTGGTGACAAGTTATTGAAAAGCAATTACAAAAGAAGCAAGAGTGTATCAAAAAGAGAATGCTCCTTCCCTCTGGGAGGCACCTTAAGGGCCTTCCCTTCACCTGGAACTTGCAAACCCAGTGAAAACCAGTATCACGAGAAGACAAAAGGAAACCACTGCTCAGTTTCACCAGCGATGCCCTCCTGGGGGCTAACTGGGATTTGGTGAATCGGCAACACAGGATTCGGCCACTAACCGAACGCTCTTTGCCAGGAGTTAGTTTGCCCCACAAAGTTGTGCCAATAAAGCAACGGGAAGACAGGTCAGTACCGGGATAGGTAAGCTGGCAATATTTCCTCCCCGGTCTTCTTGCTACAAAATATCCTACACAGCGTCCCGCACGCCTCCGCCCTTCCCGCTTCGTAGTTGTCTGGGAATTCGCTGGCGTCAAACATGGGGTTGGAAGCCATCGTGTCCGTGGACATTTGCGATCCTTTCCGGCGAAACTCCACGCTCGCTTGCGTCGCTATAGCTGGGAAGAGAAAAAAAAATAGCATTTCACTGCGTTTGTTAACATACCTAACAGGCTCATGGGATCCTGGACACAAAGATCAAGTAAAATTTAGTAGTTATCATGAAGCTGTTAGTTCGCTTATTGGAGTCAGTGCCTCTGTTTAGAAAGTATTTGTGGGTGTAACTAACTTGGCTCTTTATAAGGAACGCAACGACTGACTTCCATAATCTAGAGCCTTTCTGCTGGGAAGAGCACACTTCTACCCAGTATTAACTTCCTACCCCCTCCACAGAAGTACCTCACCTAGTTCTCATCCCCATTAAAATCAGGCACCACCTTGCCCTGCTGCCTTAAAATACAAAAAAAGAAAAACCCCCAAATTTTTACACAGTGCCATTGCTGCGAGCTTACTTTTCATCTGCCCAACTCATCTCTTAGGCTGCTCTGTGTACAAACGTACTCGTTTTAAAAAATAGAGATATATAAAAAAACCTCTAAGGACACACAACAAAAGGGTAAGTTTGCTCTTGCTCTGGTCCCTCTCTGCTGATGTGACTATGGAAATTGCCAAACAACTTGGAGGTTTGACAGCCTCCGGTGAGGTCGGGCTCTCTCCTGCTCCCCAGCGTCCTGCGGGGAGGGAGCCCAGAGCTGGGCAGTCCCATGTCCTCATCTCCGAGCCCCAGCTCCGGGCTCCCTCCCCGCAGGACGCTTCTGCCAGTCCAAGCCAACCAAGCTCACGTGTTTCTAGAGAGGTTTCTGGTCGCCCTTTCACACGCCAGTATCAAGTGCTTGCTTTGCTGGCTTCATCCTCTCCTCCAGCATGGCAGTGAAAAAAACCGATGCAATTGCTCTCAGCGTGATTTTGTTCTCTTTGGGCAACTTCACTCTCAGATCACTAGACAGAAAGAGCGTGTTCCTTCTTATTTTTAGCTGAGGCTATAGTGATCTTCCACACTTTTATAAGCTACAAAATCAAACAAGAGACACTCCCAACAGAATCACCCCAGTGCAGTTCTACCAGCATCAGAGAATCAGGGACTGGTCAAGGTTGGAAGGGACCTTGAAGATCATCTCATTCCAACCCCCTGCTGTGGGCAGGGACACCTCTCTGCCG
>NW_009728285.1:20083-21610 GCF_000703405.1 Apaloderma vittatum | reverse complement strand
CCTGGCCGTGAAATCCTCCAGGGACGGGGCATCCACACGCTCCCTGGGCAGCCTGAACCAGGGCTTCACCACCCTCCTGGGGAAGAATTTCTTCCCTATATCTAATCTAAATCTCCCCTCTTGCAGTTTCAGGCCGTTGCCCCTTCTCCTATCACCACAGGCTCTTGTAAAAAGCCCTTCTCCAGCTTTCCTGTCGCCCCTTCCATGAGCCGGCAGGTGCTCTTAGGTCCCCCCGGAGCCTTCTCCTCTCTAAGCTGAACAGCCCCAGCTCCCTCAGCCTGTCCTCACAGGGAGCTGCTCCAGCCCTCTGAGCATCTTCGTGGCCTCCTCAGGACCCGCTCCAGCAGATCCGTGTCCTTGTACCGTGGGCTCCAGAGCTGGACACCGCGCTCCAGGCGGGGCCTCAGCAGAGCGGAGCAGAGGGGCAGAATCCCCTCCCTCGCCCTGCTGCTCACACTGCTTGGGATGCAGCCCAGGGAAATTCCCCTGTCTCCAACCCGGGACCCTGGGGAGCATGAGGTTCACAATCAACCTTGCAAACAAAGGCCCCTTAATGCTTTGACAGCTGGAATACTTGTTAGCGTACACAATAGTTTTTGGTTGGTTCTTTTTTTTTTTTTTTTTAAAGGAAACGTCCTAATGACAAGCATCTGCTCTTCGTTTTTTGTCTTCAAATTCATCATTTGACCTACAGTTACCTTACAAATTTTCATAAGTAGCAAATAAGTACAAATCTTTATGCATCTTCCCATGAGCCGTTTTTTTGTCCTAAATTAAGCTATCCAGCAATATATTGTAGTTGGCAAAAAAAAACACTACATGCACAATGCATACAAATCAAACACTAGGTCTGTAAAATAAGCTTTAAGTAAAAAAAAAAAAAAAAAGAAACAAAATAAACAAACATGGTTAGTGCAAAGTCCTGAAACTCATGACATGATCACAGACTAAAGTACAGAAAAGATGGGACTGATTCAGGCAGATTAATTTGCTTTTGCCAACAATCCTCCCCATTCAAAAACACACACACAAAAAAAATTACTTGTCTTTTTCAAGTAAAAGTGCAAAAGCTACAAGAGACAATGAGAATGAATTTACAAATAAAATATAGGATTATGGGAAAAGAAAAGCATGACCGCAATTAAGGAAAAGCTACTGGTTCCTACTTACAAGATTTATAAGAAAGAAGAATTTGGATAAAAGATGCTGCAAGATAATAGAAATAAAATGGAAACAAATCAAAGGACAGCAGTAGTTATAAAATACTTTTAAGATGGTGAAATTGTAATATAGGTTAAGAAGCTTTGAGCTTTTCTAAAAAATAGATTAAAAGCTTTATGATACAGCAAGCTCATTAAACACATAGGAAATTGGCATTCAGGTCCAAAATTATGGTTTTGAAAGTACCATGCAAAACAATGAACAGAAAGTTACAAAATCCCAGCAAGATTGAGAGCAGTTCACAGCACTGCACATCCCTGCTTTAAACGGGTGCATTAACCCTTCCCAGCTCGGGCCCTCTCCCTG
>NW_009728285.1:0-20032 GCF_000703405.1 Apaloderma vittatum | reverse complement strand
CGGCGGGGGGAAGTGCCCTCCCCTGCCGAGCCTGCAAGCAAGCGCTCCTGCTGCCCAACCTCCAGCTCCTCCGGCGGCCCCACGCCAGGCTGCTAACAACCACCACCCACCAGCTCCCCCACCTGCCTTCCGAAGCAAAGAAAAGGCAGAACACTTCCAGAAAGAGCAACAGCTCGAAAAACCTCCGGGGAAAAAAAAGGCTCCAAAAGCCGGGTGCCAGGAGAGACCACCACCGCCTTTCTCTGCACCGGCAGGGCAGGGCAGAGCGACCGAGCCCCTCGGCAACACTCAACATTTCCCTCATCAGGGTTTCCTGGAGTTTGCTCCTAGACCCCCCCAAAGCATTCCTTGGGACAGCAGTGACAGTAGGGCCAGAAGAGACGAGAGTAAAACTGTAGCCCAAGACTCCCTTCACTGCCAACAGCACCGCGTGACACCAGCAACCACCTTGGGAGAACGCCAGCAGCTGCCGCACGCACACGGGCAGGCTTGTGACCGAATTCTTTAGGTAGGAGGATTAAGAACAAACCCATCAGATGGAAAGATTCCATTCCTGAAATGCTGGCATGAGGTATTCGCAGTTTCTCCCAATTCTCCCAAGTTGTTGAGGCCTTGCAGACGCTGCGGGGCCAAGCTTGTCTGAGTGAAACCCAGCCTGCCAGTGAAATCGCACCCGGCACACGGAGCTGTCATAATCCTGAGTAACTTCACAAAAGCTTCGTAGCCACTTCCTCACAAAGGGATTTTCTCAAGTACCAATCACAGAGAGCAATTTATGCCAGCCTGACAGCTACATAAATGGCATGGAGCCACCTAATGCTAAAGACTCCATCAGCAGGATCCAGCTCCTTCCAAACCAACTGCACGTTCTCTCACCATAATACAACACTCATGCTGCCTGCTACAAAGCCGTAAAGCTTCACCGTCAAGGTGTCGGTGCAAGAGACTAAAACGGGACAGCCAGGGCACAAAAGCAATGCACCAACAAAGGCCAAGGTCACTAGTTCACTTCAGAATCCAAACAACACAAGACTATCTCGAAGGCCGAGGCTCAGAGAGTAAAGGGGAAGATTGCCTCCCAGGTGCCAAACTCCCCCGGTACTCAGCCATTCACACATGGCCTCCAGCTAATCCTGCGGGAGTGAACGATTCTCTCTTCCCACAGAGATGGAGACAAAACCACAGCAACCACCAATGTGAAACACCTACAATTATCCTGAATTGTGCAAGGGTTTCGTACAAGAAGTTTGCCAACGAAGGTGACAGAAAACTGAGCAACAGTGGAGCAGCAGCAGGACCAACAGAACCAGAGAGGAGTTGAGGCTGAAGCAGAGTAAGTTCAGTTACCTTCCATCCATCCAGACCGTTTTCATCTCAGAATCTACAAAAAGCTGCATGTCAGTGCCACCAGTTATCTTTCTTGACTTCCTTTCTAGAGGTTAGAGAGTTTGACCAGCAAGATATGTGAGACTCCAGGACAAGGGAAAAGCCAAGTGTCAGCAGACAGGTACTCATTCACATCAACCTCAGCCTTTACTTCCTAAAGCTCATCTCAAAGACTTGTGAGATGGCAGGAGGACAGTGTGTAGTCCATGTGAATCAGTGGGGTTCCTTTAAAAGAACTGAACTAAATTCTGAACTAGAACTTGAGACTGCAGCTCATCCACAGAGTTACTTGTTAGGCACTCGCATTTAGCTCGAACGTCTCTTTAGAAATGATGTCATCTGAGTTCTCGCTGCGAACGCGACACACGACAGAAGAGGAATAGGAAACAGGCACTAGAAAACGCAGTGTTCCCAAAAGGTGTCCCAGGATCTCTCTGCAGGACTGAGGAGCAATTTGTATCAAAATTTGCATTAAACAAAAGTGGGCCTCGGTCCTCCAGCCAGGAACGAAATGGAGAAATTGTATCAGAGAGCTGCGAGAGAAGAAATTAGCTGCATGGCATTGAAACAAATGGAACATCAGAAAGGCGTAAAACTGGTTGAGATCTTGTACAGCTGCAGTCCCAGACCTAAGAGGAAAAATCATAGAATGGCCTAGGCTGGAAAACAGCGCACGTGGGCCAGTGGAAGACAATACTAAATAGCAAAGCTGGTGTCAAGTGCGGTCACTTCCCAATCATAAACTACTTAAAGCATCCATAAAAATAATCGTGCTTCCTGAAGCCAATGCAAAGATGACCAACAGCAGTGTCAGATAGGGTGAGAGCACTCAAGCTGGTGGCAGAAGCATTACCGTGCCGGGCTACAGAGGCCAGCAGGTGGACTGTGTTATATAGGTACAGCCAACGTGCAGCCAAAAAGAAGCAGATTTATTTCTGGCCTCTTTCCTAAGAGCAGGGGTCATGGCAGCTAACTGTCCCTTTTCTGCTGCCCTCTTTCTTCTGGCCACATCTTTACTGGATAGCAAAGCAGATGGTCGGGCACAACATGCAGATCTGATTGCTGTTCCTGGGCCCCTCTTGTGTGCTGGAGGGGGAGCACAGTCCCCAGGATCTCCTCTTGGCCCACCTCGTGAGCCCAGCATGCCAACTCCTGCCTCCACTGTTCAAGGTGGAAAAGACTTCACCTGAAGGTGTCTTCACAGATTAGACTCCCCAAACGGGAGACTTTTCAGTTTGGACTTAAACTTGATTCAGAAGACACTGACACTTTGAGTCAACAGGAGCTTACTCCTCTACAAGTCTTGCTGCACTTTCCCACCTAAAGCAGAGATCGAGCACAAGTCCGCTCTCCTTCCAACAGCGTGTCCCAGCGCTGCTGTGACCGGCACTTTACACAGCAATAACAACGCTCACGGCATCCTGGATGGGCAGCAAACACTTAACCAGATCCCGTAAGTTAATTCTGTCTTCTAAATAGCTAGAAAAGCAGGACATCACCCACCCAGTTTTCTGGGTCTCCACCAACAAAATTCAGTCAGAGCCACGGCTGCTACAACAGGGCAGAACATGTGGAATGCAAAGACTGGTCCCACTATGGACAGCTCAGAAGAGCAGGAAGGAGGATCTGAATCAAGCAATTTCCAAATAGTTGTTTCTAGTTTTCAGGAAGCTAGCAAGTCCCTCTGTAAGGTCAGCCATATGACAATTTGCTGACTGCTGTCAGGTGACTTAAGACATCACATATATGAATAAAAGACCCTGGAATCCTTTCAAGGAAGTCGATCATATTTATTTTGGATAACTGCGTATTCTGCTGGAATCACACCACCTCTGCTTACAGCTGACACTGTCACACACGCAGCATCTCGCCCGACATCCTTCCCAGGTTAAGCACTTCATTAAAACTGCTCAAGATACAGGTTATGTCAAAATTAAAATGATCCAATCAATCTGAAAATCATAGAAATCATAGAATGGCCTAAGCTGGAAGGGTCCTTAGAGATCATTTAATCCAGCCTCCCTGTCGCCAGGGACGTCACCTCTCGACTAGATCAGGCAACACATGGGGACTGAACGGGAATCGAACCCGCGACCTCGCTCAAATGACTGAGCTAAACCATTACACACAGAAACACATTAGCCGCATATGCAACTGAACACACTCTCAAATTACGCCTTACTCCTATCTCGGCTCAGCTACTTCTCTAGTAATGTGTCGAGGCCCTTTTACAGAGGAACTTGATCCTTTAAAACCAAGTGCTGCAGACCTAGATCCCAAACCCTAACCCGCTGCCTCCACACAGAGATCTGTGACACAACAAACGCAGAAGATGATCAGTTTAACCACCATAAACCCAACCTGCTACAAACCTCTTCCTCCTACTTTTCCTGTGGGCTTCTGACAGATCTCTTGGAAGAGTTTAGCAGACATTCAAAACACCACACGAAGAACAGGAAAAACGCAAGGAGTGAGAAAGTTCGTTCTTTTCTGAATATTATCACCAAAAGGAAGAAGAGTGCTGAAAAGCCTCTCTGAGCAGAGCACTAACTCCTCTACTGAGCCTCAAAACATCCAACCTCTGCAGCTGAGCGAAGCACAGGAGACAAAGTCAACGTGACAATCAAGGGATCCAGCCATATACGGAAACACGTAGCAGCTGTCACCGAAAGGCAGCAACATCACTTGCTATTTTAAGGACTTTTTTTTTTCGTAATGCTGCCCAAAACCAAGGAGAAGTATCATTTTGTGCAGTATCTGGAGTGATGCTTGACAGTTTTTCAAATGTTGAAGAGTCACTATAAAAAGTTGCTATTACTCAGAGATGCTCAAGTAGATTTCAAATTAGGAAGTGGACTCTCTCATCACATTATTTCCTTCACTTAATAAGATTTTCCCCACTAGCATAATTGGGACTGCCATGCTTGATAGAGCAAGAGAGTGTTTAATAGTAAAAAGTAATTTTTTTAAAAAATTTTAAAGCCCTCCAACACCTGCTCATCTAATAACAGGTGCTGGCTCAGCTGGGAGGGGTTAATCACAACACAGCACTTGAGTTTGGGTTTTTCTGATTACGCCTATGTTAATCTTGCAGGTAGGAAATGTCAATAAAACAAGGAAAAAAGTATATGTCCATTTTTCAGTAATATTTACCAGTCATGCTGCTGTCTCTGTTTATTCCATTGTGAAGTTTGCAGTGAACAAACGCCGCATCAAATAACCACGATCCAAAGAGGTTCAGGATGCTGTTAACCTTTGGCCTGCGAGGAGCCGGTAGTGGTCGTGGCTCAGAACTTGTCTGGTTTGGGCTAGAGAGTGGAGAAGTAGAGGAGGGCTGGTGCTGCACTTTTGAAGTATGTGCAGTAGTTACCTGTTTGAACAGAAGAACAGATCAGCTCCTAGAAGCCAGGAAATTACTTCCTCTAACTGAGGAAACCCTCCAAAGGGTCAGCTACTTCAACAGGGAATACAAAGCCTTACAGTGCTGGTCTTCATCGTTGCTTTGTTCACAGTCACTGCCCGATGCCTTCGGTTGTGGGGGGGAGTGGTGTTGATGGCAGTGCTCTGCGGCATGCTCAGCCGATTTACGGGCGTGGGGGGCGCGCTGTCTGACCGAGGGCGTGAAATGCCTGTAGATTAAGAAATAAAGCAAGTTTTCAGCAAGTATTCCCCAGCACACACAGCAGCCGAGTTCAGGAGCACCTGGGCCTTCTGTAAATAGGCTGGCTTCCCCTCCTGCCCCCCAGAACAGCAGGAGTAAGAAAAGCATCCTTCCCTTTTTACTACTAGCAGAAATAAATGCACGAGCTCTTACAGGAGATAAGCAAGGGATGAAAAACCACCCAAGAACCTCATACCTTAAGGGCGTGGGAAATGGCACCCGGAGGCAGCAAGCAGGCGCAGTGCGAGGGGCAAGGCTCATCTGCCAAAGCCAATTCGACAGCCCCTCACTCCTGCCAAAATCCAGATGCCTCTCACCTTTGCCTTTCCTTCCCATCCATACCTCCCACACCCCATTCGGAAACACCTCTGAGCTGTCTGAGACCCTCCAAAGCCACCTCAGCTCACTAAATTAAGAGGAAACCCATCCTCCGTGCAGTGTTCTGCTGGTTTTGTGAGCCAAATCAGCTGGCTGAGCAGCCAAATACTACGTCAGTACAAGAGATGGCATAAGAAAGCAGATTAAACTATCACTTTTGTGGCAGCAGGAGGACATTAGATCAGCCTTTACTAAGCTTCAAGGAAATACTCATGGTATACAAAGCTACTCTTCAGTCAGAATTGGAAGCAAGTAACCCTCTGCAAAACTAATTGACAAACATTGCTTCTTCCCATTTTCAGGGGTGCCACCACCCTCACACCTCATCTGAGCACTTCAGTGGGGAAGTGCAGCACGTTTCAAAGCCTGACATAGATTTTTATGGCCATGTTCATTAGAGCACCCAAGAACTTTCCACAGCACATTACAGAGCAGCTAACTCCTGCTAAACCATTAGTGTTTCCCCCGTGCAGAAGGCAGAGCAAGCACTGTGAGATGTATCATTCTGGTCACGCTTTTCTTGAAGAGAGGACGCAGTACTTTGCCAAACACACACGTCAGGTACGTATCAGGGAGGGCAGGACAAAAAACACGCTTTGGCACTCGGCCAGAAGGCAATGAGATCTCCTGTCAGCCGTAGCTGGAGGGGTGCATACTGCACCTCTGGGGCACACCAACAGCCTGAATTCCACTTCTCCGGGAGCTCTCCTTGCCCAAGCACATCATGATCTGCAGTCTCTGAACTCCAGGCGGGCGATCGTCACCGCAGGGGCTTCATGGTGCTACAAGAGATCTTCAGAAGTCTGAAGTCTCCGATTCAACATCCTTGGACAGGATGTGAACAGCAAAGCTCCTGGCACGCTGACAGGAGAGCCTGGGCTGCCGGGGGCTGGCAGCACACCCCACAGCCCGGGACACCTCAACCCCCGGCACCGTCACGCCCCCCCGCCCCGACAATGTGCTGCCCCAGCAGCACGGAGCGGCAGGCAGCGAGATGGGGAAGGCCCAGCGCACCGTCGGCGGGTCACAGGTCTGGGGTGAGAACCCCAGGCTAATCGGAAGGTGCGGGAGGAATTCACCGCGGGAGCTCGTGCAGCAGCGGTGCGTGCGCTGCCTCCACTGCGAGGTGCCTCCCTCACGACTCAGATTGCAAACTATTTTCATCACTGAAAACTAATTACTAACCACACTTCCACAAAAATCTTGGATATAGTATGTCCTTCCTCAATATATAACAAAATACAATGCAATAGATAGTACTAAATAGCATTTTAAAAAAAAACAGTTAAAGACACTTCAGAGGAACACTTCCTACTAACGCTCCACTGGGCTTCTATTTTTTTTTTTTTATTGCTGCTGTAGCACAGACTTCCAAATCCTATTATCAGAGGTGAGAAGACAGAGTCTGAGGAATAACACAAGGAGGTTCTTTCTGTAGGGTTAGGCTGTATACGGGCTACGCACAATCCTCCTCTAACAAATTCCGGCCATATTTGATGCCTACTGAATATCTGAAATCTCACATTTGGTATTAGTAAAAAGCAACCATTAAAACTCCTTAAAATCAGTGACAAGTCATCCAGAAGACAGTGAACGTAACGAGTTTCAAGATTCGATATCAAGGATTATGAGAAATGATCATTTACTCTTTCACATCATTTTAGTAACTGTTCAAACAAAGATATTTCTATAAAAATGAAATCTATAGTGACAAAAGCTTGCTTGCAGTGAGGAATAAAGCACCAATAAACCTTTTCCTTGCAATATTTGTACAAAAATGCATAATCTATTTCCAGTAAGAAGGATCTTATAATTCAGTGAGACAGGAGATTCTTAAGGTGCTTTGCTTAAAACGGACTAAACCATCCAGGTTTTTACAGAAGGCAAACATGCAGAAGCTGACAGTCTAATTCCACAGCCAGTTTTTTTCCCTGAACACAGTTTGCGCGTGGGCTCAAGTCTTCTGCAGTCTCACATCAGCTCACGCTTCTGGCAGACAACAGAAGCACACATTGTTTGCAGACATTGAAGCAAAAAAGCAGTAGGAGACTGGCAGCTCTTCAGAGTTTACAATGGTGTCTTTTCTCTGAAGAATTTTTAATAAGCCTGAAGCATACTAAAAATTCTTCAGATTTCAGGTGCTGTGCAGTGTTACTTAAAACTTAACCAGCCAGTGCTCACATCTACTTTACCTTTCAGTCAAATCTGAGCTACCAAGCTACCAGCGGGCACAAAGAAACCCAGCTTCTCTTCTCAGCAGTCACCCAGTAATCGTAAACTACGGGAAACTGGCACTTGTAGTATGAGATCTGAAGATGACAGTCAAAATCCAGTACCTTATAAAAACAGGCACCACACACAGCTGTCTCCACAAAGTCTACAAACAAAACAGCCAGTGCTCACATGCTAAAGGCAAAACAGATTGTGGATTAGACACGAAGAGACACCTTGAGTAGGGAAGCGATGGCTGCTTTTATTTTAGACTCCAGATTTATTTGGTTTGCACCTGAAACTAAGGCCATCTACAACCTCGAGCATTCAAATATTATCATGGTGTGTACAGATGGTCATTTAAAAATGACCTGGGGTCCCTTCCCTCACAATTCCAGGATATACTTACAAATGATAAATTAAGGCTGTATTTTTGGAAAAGACAGAGTTAAAGAGACTAAAATAAGAATAAATTTACTCTTCCTAGCTATCCACAGGTACAACAAAAGCATTACCTAGGAACGCATCCACTAAACAGCTGATCCCACGCATGGCACGAAAGAATATCTGAGGCAGGTGTTTAAGGCAGGGGTACTGATTCAGTTCTTGAGTCATCCCACTCACATTCAGAAACTGCTCCTGAAATTTGGGGGTAGAGCTAATAATGGCTGGGTTACTCAAATCCACAGGATTACTGCAGGCAAAAAGAGCAAAACACTTTAGTGAGTTTAAGAAGAGCTGCTAGGATTTCAGAAATACTTAAAGATGCAATAGTTGGAGGCATTTAGACACCACCACAAAACAGCATCCAATGGCAACAGAATTTTAGCTGGCACTGCAGCGCAGGCAGGCAGTTTTCACCTCCTGGGTTCCAGCACTAATTTGCCTTCATTTCGAATATTACCCACACACACCAAATAATTTCATTAAAATCCAGTGAAACAGAGCATACACTTGATAGAATAATCCCACCATCTTAGTAATATTAACTACTACTAAGGTCTTTTGAACTCCGTCTAAGAGCTCCTTACATGGCTAAGATTATTCTCAAAAGGTAAGCAATGAATTAAATATTGTCAGCAAACAGCAACAAGAAAGGGAGTGAGTTGTAAAAGTCTGAGCAATTTTTCCTGACTGATACAAACCCTGTAACAGCAATTACAGGTTTGAAGAGTACAGCACTTGGGACGTTACTGTCACAAACGAGTAAAAGGAACAGATTTTTTTTTTTTTTAGTTAGCTAAGTAGTTTTAAAACACTAATGTTACATAGTTTTAACCAGTAAATAGTGTTTTATATGAAAAGTTTAATATTCTGGCCATTCAAAACATTAATATAATACCACTCCCAAGAATCTTTACATCTTGGCTCTGTTGTGCATTTAAGGACGAGTAACACAGATGCTAAAGCTAACCGCATAGCTCTCTTCATAAAAACAAAGAGATACATCCAATTTAAAAATAATCTTCTGGAAGTTAAATTTAACATCCTGGAGAATAAATGGAAGCCATATACATCTCTCCTTTATTGTTCTGCTCTTCCTGTTTGCTATCTCAGAGAACTGAAATTGTTCTGAAATCTCATTTTTCAGATCCCCCAAAATGCCAAATAGCTAAAAACTTTGATTAAATGAACCCGTTTACATTCTGAGAGAGTCAGAGAGTTCGAAGCTGAACAACCCACTCACAACCTTGCCCTGAGCTGTCCCAGGGCACCAGCACAAGTCTTCTGCATTTCATTCCATCTAGGTACTTCATCTTGGCGATCTCCAAAGAAATTTTTCATTTGTCACGCAAATTGATAGAAACGATGCAAGAACACGAATGATGGGTGGCTGCAATTACAATACCTCAGCATATGTAAAAAGCGAAACCAAGTTTGTGCAACACACTCGTTATCCATTTCAGGAGGAATCAGACCAGCATCTTCGTCAGGAATTTTAAATGGAGGAAATGAAGGTCCATATGTAAAACGCAGCAATCTAGAAAGCAAATCAGACAGACCCATCGTTCAGTTAATACTCCCTGGAAATTTAACAGCACATTTGAGCCTCAAAGCAATCAGGCGCTCCACAGGTGAGCCCACAAGCAACAGCACAACATGCCAAGTTGTGCCCATTTCATGCAATCACCTGGCCCTTCCAGAGCTCTGCAGGGTGCCTGCCCTGCAGCCTGCCCAGGGGTCCGACCGACTCCGAGAGCCGTGACAGCACAACTCCCCAGAGCCACAAAAGGCTCCAGGTCTAAGTTCCAAGTTACCGATGACTTGCGATTCACACCAGCACACTGAGCAACACTTGATGCCATCCTGCAAGTAGCTCGGGAGTTGTGATGCAGGGAGCGGCAAGTTCTCCAAAAAAGACACACCGCGTTTGGGAGAAGCTGGGAGGTGCCGAGCAGCGAAGGCAAACCCGCAGAGGGTTCACGGCAACACGGCATCACGGGCGTAACGGCTTACAGGAGCAGATATCCCTCTCCACAAGCGCTGGAACTACCTGATCAGTCACAAATAAGCTTCACCGAGCCCCTGCTGCCCGATTTGACCCCGGCTTTATCCGAGCTTTGCAAACTTATAGATCAATTTCCCTTCTCAACACGATCTTGGTGTTCTCTAAGACGATGGAAGAGATTCAACTTACACCTCCCCCGATTCCCTAGCATTCCCAGAAACTAGTTTCTGCCTTTCCTTAAGCTAGGCTCACTTTTAGTACCAGTTCTTGCTTCAATTATTTCCACCCTTATTTCTAAGCTTAGAGTTGATTGTAATGAACAAGAAACATAACAATATATTTTTCTATATGGCTTTAAGTTGAAATATTACTGGGTTAATAACCCAATTCAGAAGTTTACTAAAATGACACTTCAACCATTTGAAGCTGGAGCTTCACTGAAGTATTGAAAGTGCAGCTTAAAACACCACTGAACTTAAAGTCAGCCTCAGAGGAGTTCAGGGCTTTTTTATATATTAGGCGTGAACCGACATTGCTGTACAGCAAGCCAAAGCGTTACAGAAAACCTGCAGATTAGCACGCGTCAGCAGTGGAAGATGAAGTGTGGGCATAGTGCGTGGAGCAGAACACCAATGCATGTCTGGAGACAGAGCTGTTCTTTTCAGATCAGTGAATCATAAAATATTTTCTGTTACGCAACGCCGCATCTAATGAGCTAAAAATAGCTAAAGCAATAGCGTGGGAAATACGCAGAACTTGTATTGCAGCTTTACTTCCCACAGATTTAACAAGTAGCTGCATAACCTGGAAACATCTATCCATGCCTGGAATTCTGACGGGTAATTCAAAAGCAGAAGTTGTCAGAGTTAAAATAAACCCTCACAGAAAAGCACACTATGGAACTTTTGCAGTGCAGCCATTTTAATACAACTTTGAACTTTCATAGAAATGGTAATTAAGAGCCAGAAGGAAGAGACCCAGGCCTCTGTTCCTCACCAATTCCTTGAGTTCTTTCCCCTAAGAGACTGAGATTTGTCCCACAAAGGCCCCATAGCACAAAACCCCCAGCACTAAGGGTATGAGACTCCCCTCACTGCTCAGGACCTTCTATTCTGGCCCAATCTCTCGCACAGCCCAGAGACCCTCGCTGCTCCCACGGCCAGCAAGGCTTGCACAGCTCTCCTGCAATGCTCTCTGGAGGAGAGCCCGCAGCCTCTGGCCCACCGCATCCCCGCTGCCAGGACACGAGCACCAGGCAGCCACGGCACGGCTTCAGGGTCCGGGAGTCACCTCAAACATAGTAACAAGCACCAAGGAATGTTGGTGGTAACTGCCTTAAACGTACAGGCTACACTAGTATTCATGACTCGTTCTCCATGGGACACCACGAAGACTCACAGTGATGGAGACTAACACAGGCACACAGTAAAGCGCTAAAGATCGGAGAGGTGCTGGGATTGCAAAGGAACAGAGATGACCCAATTCAGGGTCTTCGCTTGCAGAGCAAACCACACACACAAACAGCAAAAGCCAACGATACCAGCAAGATCTCTCACTGTGGTTCAGCTCACTCCCTCTCAGAGCTCTTCACAAATAAGCAACTCCAGAGAAAAGCACGTACACCTCTGGTCATCTCTGTCCACGTGTATTTATCTTCATGGGATCTCTCCTACCTGGAGGTAAGGGCGCAGATGACTTTGCTCCACTGCTCAACTACTGCGGGGTGATGTCGCCAGTTGGCCACCATCTCTTTGGCAGTTTTCCAGTAGGGTGGTGTTGGAAAGCACCGCGTGCAAGCGAGTAACCACACCTCAAACAGCACGCCGATTAATTTTTCGGCCAGATTTTCAGCAATGCCACCTTGTAAGAGAAACAAAGCATGCCTTTAGTGAGTACCCAGTTTAAATAACTCCAAATATCTCCCAAAGAATATTTCAGTTTAAGCGAATAAAGACTCTTAAGCTAATTTTTTCATCATTTCTCACTTAAGATTCCTGATTGCTTCCTACAGCCAATTAGTCTTTTTACAAGAAAAAACACTAATATATAAAGCCCAGTCACACATGTGTGTTGCTAAGGGACCCTGGGAATTCACTGATCTCAAGCTGTGCTCTGTTGAACTGTATCTACACTAATGTGTTGTTTTCTTAAATAGCTATAAACTGACAATATTATCTTCCAGTAGGCAGGCAAAACAGCAAGACACAGGGCTTTCAGTGAAACAAATAGGGAACAACACTGTCTGAAATCATTCACCACAAATTGTTCCTTTACAGAGCGACTGTTCTGCAAAAACATGTTTAGGAAAACTCAGCTCCAACTCATTCAGTCTTCTCTGACAATACTTTATTTCAGAGTAGTGTAGCACATTAGGAGTGAGCTGTTGTACTCTCGTGGCTACTCAGAGCTTTTAACAGGTTTCCCCCTACCCCCTCGGCAGCTCAACATCAAGCAGAGCCAAATGTTTTTCCCGTATTGAACCAAGTGGGAGTTGAACGTGAACCTTGCACAGTTGGAGCTGCTAGAAGAGTGTCATTGATCTGAAGAAGAAATAACAACAAAACCTCCCAGGTTTCTCTTGCCATAATTGTGGACTCACGAGCCAGTTTCTGGACAGCTTTCAAAACCTGCAAGCACAATCTAATCTGACTAGATCCGGGGTCTGGCCTGCAAGAGAAGAAAATAATATTTGAGTGTCTGAACAAGAACTGTGAAGTCAAGTGTATATAATCTGAGCTTTGAGCAATTGTAAGATGAAACATCAATATCATTGAACAAAAGCCAGGAGCATGAGCTACTACATTTCTATCCACCCTAACTCTGCCTTAATGAGTACAAGATGTATCGTAACGTCCTCCTCTACACAGCACAGAACTCACCACCAGAGAGTGAACGCTAAATGGAGCGAGCACAACCCATTACCACAAAAGGAATCTAACTTAGACCAAACAGTGAGAAATGTAGTTGAGACATCACTGATTATTACACACATAATCTAAAAGAAAAGCTGTAGAATTCACAAAAAATGTTGTTAGCAAATTAATTTAAATTCTTCCCAGTTCTTCTCTTGCTTCCAAATGTGCTCTTATTCCCAACACCTCGGATTTTAAAAATAAAAATAAAGTAAAAAATCTGGAAGACAGTCATTAAATAGAAAAATTACAGAATCGTAGAACGTGCTGGGTTGGAAGGGACCTTTAGAGGTCATCTAGTCCAACCCTCCTGCAGTGAGCAGGGATACCTTTAACTACATCTGGTTGTTCAGACTAAAGGAAGAGGGTTTAAGTAAGAATGAAAGAGAACAAGTTGATATTATCAAGGTTTTCCCTGTAATAACAACAGGTTCCACACCACCAACATCAAGTCCCTCAACACGAAGTGCCGCAGCAGCAGCAAATGCTCTTCCCATCAGTTAGTTCAGACAAGGCAGAACAGGTACAAAACAGTAACGTGAAAACTTCTGGACAGTATGTGCGGACACTGATAAACAAAGCGGAGGAAGCCCAGAAGTTTAACGGGTGGAAGAGGAGATTACAAATCAGAGCACGCAACACACGCAAGGCACGTTTCAATCTGCATGCTGTCTCCCCGTCCCTCCTGCCACTTACCAAAGGGACAACAACAACAAAACCATAAATATATTACCTCCCACTGGACTACTGGATAGTATTACCAGATTCCCTACCACAGGCAACCAGGAGTGCCAACACTAGTCCTGCGGTACGGTAATCATCTCGAGAACATGCTGACGCATCAGATAGAGAGCTGCTTTCCTTTGAGAACAGCAGCTCACGTTGAGATCGCTCACCGACAGACACGCTGTACAAATGCTATCAGCTCCTACCTTGACAGAGTAACTGCTGCGTTACAGTACTGGAAACAAGATTCCGGAGCAACAAGATAATTGTTAATGCAAGAGTGCAGAAACTAGTCACAGCTCGGGACTTCAGCGGGTTGTGAGATGTTAGCGCTAGATCCTGACAGTCGCCATAGAACAACCACGCTCAGGACAAGCAAGCTCTGCCGTGGATACAGCACTAATTTTTCACTGAGCGACAACAGAGCAGATACTTCAATCAAAAGACATCCTTAATCTTGACAGATTTGAAGTGTCAAAGCCTGTTCCACGACTTATTTCGCTAATCATTTCGGAAAACCACGAACAGAGGGCTTATACGTCGGAGCTCCATACACAAGATGATTAATGGGATACTTCTGAGCTGATCTGGTAACGTCAGCTTTAAAGTCTCATCCATCTACCAGCTCCTCTTGCCCACAAAGTCAACTGAACAGCAAACTTGGGCTGTAGCACTTTGCAAACTCATGTCTAGGTTTCTACAGAACCTTTTGGTTCCCATACTCCCTTGCAACCAGAATTGCTCTCAGGACTTCATAGGAGAAGCCTAACTTGTTCCGAAAAAGTATCTGTTACACTCGGACAGTCATACGCTCCACAGTCTCTCAAGCAATTCCAGACCCTTCAGTTACACAGGAGACCCTGGTACCTGCACCTTAACCTTCTTGGGAGAGGAGGCAGGAGGAGAGAGTTCTTGTAATTTCTTCCTCCACTTCCCACAAGAGTTTGCAGCACTGAACCTTTATGTGACAGCAGTAACTACCACTACTGCTTAAGTAACCCACGGGGCTTCCTGAATACCGTAGGGCTGCCAGAGAAAGAAAGCCTGGGGGCTGCCTAGGGACTGCTCAAGCAAGTCAAGAAGCGTTCATTTCATCAGGGTGGACAGAAGGTCAGCGCTAGAGGGAGGCCGCAAGCACCCCCTCTCTAGTCCGCGCGGCAGAGAGAGGAAAGGCAGCCTGGCTCACCCATCGGTCACCAGTCCTTTGGCAACACCACACGCTTGCAAGGACTCTGCATGTAAACGTTTGATTCCGCTGAGCAAACTACACCGAGATGCACACCCTGGCTCTGGATTTGGTGTATCCATGTTCCTGAGATGTTCAGCTAACGGGCTCGCTCAAGGCTGCTGCACTTCCCACCCCAATTACACATCTTCCTCAGGGTCCCAGACCCTCACCACAAACTGGGCCACCACTTTTAAGGCAGCCAAACGAAAAGCTGCATCATTTCCAAGAAACCAGGATGAGGAAGGAAGCTAATTTTAATTGCATCCCTCCACAGGACATGTGTCTATAAAAAAGGCTTAGTATTTTCAACGCAAGAGGAGATTTTTTTCACGGAGATGGTTCAAGGCGGGTTGTTACAAGGGCTCCTGGGTTATACTCCACAGGAGCCCATCAGCACCACCAACCTGCCTTGTTTGGCTGAAACCAGAAATTACTCTCCTGTTCCTTAAGAACATGAGCCTCTGCTTTCACCCAGGCAAGGTGTGCACAACTCACTTCTGCATTTAATCTCCATTACGAAACGTCTTCCTGTTGCTGGAGTAAATTCTGAACACAGCTCCCTGAAGGACAGAATCTGGAGTTCTTTTTCTTTAAAACAAGCATCCCATGTTGGCAGCAGTAGCCCCGAAAAAACTGTTTCAGGTACATCTTGGATGCTTTCAAAAGAAAACCAATAGGATCATTACACTGGAGGGGTGTGGGCATTTAAAACGATGATTTTCCAGCCCTTCTTGTCTCTGGGTGTTATTTTGTTCAACAGCCATCACATGCAGTCTACCGGCTGGCATGGGGCTCCATAAATTAAGATGGGAGAGAAGGGTGGAACACAGCAAGAACTCTTTAGTAGACTCTTAAAGAATTTGTTCTTTGCTATGCCAAGGGAAAAAAGGTCCCCAGACAGCAGACTCTATTCTGCAGGTATTACAGCTCAGAGCCAATCTTCTGCAGAAGTCTAATCCAGAAGCGTGCTTTCCTCCAATTTCTGCTGCTGCCCTGACCACCCTTTAATGGGAATTAAAATGCCTTTTTCACTACAATTCAAGAGCAATGACAACCAAGGTTAGGTAGTAGACTTTGAAGCAATCAATAAATAGCAACAAACTGCCCATCTGAAGTTGTACGAGTTATTATTCAAAGCACTTCAGTAAAGTTAAATGATCCAAGTGCAGCAGAGTCCTTAGAAGGCCACTTGCAGCGATACATTATTAATACTGATAAAAACAGATGATCTGGTACGAACAGACACACTCAACATTGATCTGAAGTAATTTCAGGTAATTTCAATACTTAAGTACAGTTTCACAGGGCACCATTAGATAATCTGCTCTTACTTACAAGAATATTTGTGTTCCAGAGCAGCAGGTAAAAATGTATCTATAAACTATAAACCAAGCATGATGTTTAAGCACTCTGACAATAACTTGATCCAAGATTTAGAAGCATGTTATTTCAACACTGTCATCAAAGGACGTCTTATGCAACACCGGGCTGTGGGATAACAAGCACTCCTCTGCAGGGTTTGTTCTGAAGCACCAGTGACACATGGTCACATCGTTTCAGTTTGCTACTGAAAAATACAAACTAACTTTGCAACGACAGCAGTCTTATTTTCATCAAGAGCCCCCACAGCTCCTCAGGCCTCTCGGACAGGTGACCTGCCCACTATGGCTGGGAATTCCTGCATCTCCCAGTGCCCCAGCCCTAACGCTCACCTCGGTACGAAGAGATTTTGAAGGTGTTTGAGAATGCTTTGAACATAAAGGTTTGGTTCCTTAATAACTGGTAAAGGAATGGAGTCCTTAGGTAATACAAGAGCCATAATCCAATCTGTATACACGTCGACACAGTACTTCACAGTATCGCCATCCAGAGGGAGGGTCAGTCCGTAACAAACCACCTCCATAGTCCATTTTACCTGACCAAACACAAAGCAGCAGTTATTAAAGATAAATACTAGCAAGTAAGCAACACTCCTAGCGCATTAGTTCTAACTTAACAAGCTAGCAGTAGTTACATGGCACGGGCAATTCTATTTAACACACACTGCAAGAAAACACCAAGTCGTTAGTTTGTATATCGTGACATTGTGAAAATTATAAATGAATGGCAAATGACTCTAAATCCTGAATCTCTTGAGTCTAAACTGCAGAGAGACCTCTTCAGAACACACAAGAGGTGATGTAATAGAAGATTTTCAAGTTCTAGTAAACACTTGCACTATACAAAGACTATTTTTAAGAGTCAGGTACTGTTGCTTCAGAAATGTAGGTAATTAGAAAGCCTTTGTATGTTAACTAACTGCTAAATTCCTTGTTTGGTTTATTTTCTTTGGTTGGGTTTTTTTTGCTTCTGTTTGTTCATTTGGGTTTTTTGTGGTTTGGTTTTTGGTTTGGTTTGGGGTTTTGTTTTGGTTTAGCCTGAACTTCCAGGTACAACAGCTCAGACAAATATTTATTCCGAGGCCATGAAGCGCAGTGTGTTGCTGCGAACTAGCTGTTCATAGAAGCCCCACATAGCTTACCAACTAACAACATAGCACACTTCATAAACTTGGACTACTTAGAGAAAGATAAAAGAAGCTATAGAAGAATCATTAACTTGCCACTCTGTCATGAAGGAAACTACGATCTCTAAGGAAATGCACTTACTTCTTTGTCTGTTTTCAGTAAACTTTCACTTCCAACAGATGATGTAATTAAAGCCTGTCCAAGAGGACGCACCACTGCGTTTGCCACTTCTCTCCCCACGTTTTCAGGATAGCTGTGCAGCACACTGGTGTTACCCTGATCATTTTGAATGACAAGATGCAAGGATCTCCACTCTGAGTACATAGTGCCTCTATGCTACAATCCAAACACCTGGGGTGCAAGGAAGGAAAGAAAAAAGACATAATTAGCAGAAATGTCTATGACAAAAGTTACCAAAACTGAGGCTGTTTGCCACGACACAGACCCTCGTAAATTCAAGATGCATGTGTCTGTGTCATACCTCTGAAGACCTGGAAGAGACTTCAACAGCTGGTTTGCAACCTTAATATTTTTGGGTTTGTTTCAAACACCTGGGGTGCAAGGAAGGAAAGAAAAAAGACATAATTAGCAGAAATGTCTATGACAAAAGTTACCAAAACTGAGGCTGTTTGCCACGACACAGACCCTCGTAAATTCAAGATGCATGTGTCTGTGTCATACCTCTGAAGACCTGGAAGAGACTTCAACAGCTGGTTTGCAACCTTAATATTTTTGGGTTTGTTTTTTTTTGGGTTTTTTTTTTTTTTTTTTCTTTAATACAGTTGTGAATTCGTTTTCTAAAAAGGTTACAGTGAATTTCAGTTAGGGACTAGCAAACTTGAAAAGTGACTTCACCCTACACAACTTCTGCCTGCACCATCCTTGCAGGAAAGACACTCTTACATACATGACACTTTTGGCTAAATAAAGAATAGTTCAAGTATTTTGTTCACACGAGCCATGGCTCCAAATCGTACCTCGTTCCCTTTTTCAGCTCAATAGTAGTTAAAAATATGTACCAGGAAACCTCCAGGAAAATCTTAGTCATCTCTGAAGACAGAATACCAGCCTCTTTTTACATTCATCAAGTATTTCTCCTCCCTACGGCATGCACTACTCCAAACTGGGAGCTGAAAAAATTTGATTGAGTGATAAAGAAGAGCGCACTTCATCTGAAGAGATTTCAGGGCTGACCGAGCCTTCGCAGATCACAAACCCAGTTCCACTTCAGAGTTTCGTTAAAACATCGCACACCGGTACCAAACCCAAGGCGTCAGGGTGTGCCCTAACACATTTCACATCCTTGTAGAGTCAGCACACCCAGTTTCTCCCTAACCTGGATTTGTCCCAAAGATTCGGGATAGAAAAGCCATTAGAAAACTTCTCAGGTAGCTCTTTCAGAACTAGAACAGCAGAACAGAGTTCTCCTTCCAACAATGCTTCCAGCACAGCTGCAGCTGTCCTTTTTCCCTTCCTGCAGATTGAGCCAGCCAACAGGGAACTCGCCCGGTGTCGGGGCTGGTGGGTTTTGGCACCGTTGTGAAACCACAACCAAGAGCGACGGAAGAAGCAGCCGGAGTTAAGCCAGGCTTCCACAGTCACTCTCAGCCAGCCCAGAGGCACGGCAGGGTATGCTCTTCATCCCTGAGCACGGCGGATGGCGTTGCCCCACCGGCACAGGCACAGCAGCCCCAAGCTGAGCCTGCCCAGAGCCAGCAGCCCCGGCAGTGGGGAGGCCAGTGATAGGCGTGGAACCGCCCGCCAGGCCGCGCAAGGAGACCTGCCAGCTTGGGTCTACACACCAAACACTGGGAAAGCTAAGCCAGCACAAACGTGGGCTTTTTCTGCTGTGCCAGTTTTTACCTGGATAGAGATCTGACCTAACTGAGGTGAGGTGACCTAACTGCCACCACAAGGGAGCAGCGAGGACGCACGGCCAGGAGGGGCGGCAGGAGCAACTCTTCCGGCAGCAGCAGGATTTTGTACCCGCTCACGGCAACGTTAACACGGCTGCAGCACCACAGCAGCGTAAGCCATCAGAATTGGGACTGTGCTAGGTCCCTCGCTCCTCCTCTCCCACCGACTCGGGCAGTTACCCAAGCCAGCTGACCATGTGAATGATAAACCACGGAGAACGGGCTTGGCACAGTAGAAGAGCAAGGAATGTTCAACAGTCACAGGTTAGATCAGCTCAAGCTGTCACCAATGGCACCCCAAGGACCGTTTGCCAACTACACTGAGCTGACACATGTTGGAAGCCAGTTAGTTACACTGGGAACGTTTTGAATGCCTCCCTACACATTCTTTGGCCCAAAACCAAACAAGAAGCCAGGCCCAGAAACACACCTTCCCAGGGCCAAGCTGCCATCTAAACAGGTCTGCCTATGTCATGGACTCCTCACGCACTTATTTACATTCAAAACCTACATAAAAAGCATGACCACTCCCTTCAAGGGAGGAGGAAAGGCGAGGCAGCAAGATCTTGGTCTTTTCAAACTACATCCTTCCTGGCCTGAGGCAGCAATCCCGTGTGCCCATCTGATAGCAAATTAATCAGGGCAGGCACAGCCTGCA
>NW_009728284.1:996-2253 GCF_000703405.1 Apaloderma vittatum | reverse complement strand
GCGCGGAGATTTGGGTAACTGCCCCAGGCAGGAGAGAGGAGGGAGATCTTGGCAGAAACTCCCACTCTGCACTGCCGGGATGGGATGGAGCTTGGCAGCCGAGCCGCCCCGTCTGTGGGGCGAACCTTTGGATGTAACCTTTTTTGGGGAGGGGGTGGTTCTGTGTGTTGTTTCTTTTTTTTTATTTCTTTTTTTATTTAAAGATCATTACTCTTCCGTGGGCTCTTTCCAAAAGTACAACCTGGAAAAAAAATAGAGCTGGAAGAGGCAAGAGGGGCCTTTTGGATCTCAGCCTGCTGCAAACGATTGCCCCGCGGAGGCAAGCGCTGACCACCTTCCCTTCCTTCCCTCGGGGGTTTTGGGGCTCTCCATCCACCTACACCAGCGGTGGCCCCATGGGACACCTGCCCCATGAAGCCATGGCCACAGGGTGATGGGGCCACGGAGGGAGGTGGCAGGAACATCCCCATCATAGCAGGACGTGGAAATGAAGGTGGCTCTGCGGGCTGATTTGCTGCCTACGTCCTGGTCGGTGGCATTCGCGACTCGAACAGGTCTGGCGTCTCCCCATGGGATGAGATATTTCTGTGGCAGCGGAGGGCGGCTGCGTGGCCATTCCACTTGGGGACGGCGACCTATAAATCTCTTCTGCCTGCTGGCCATAGGGCTCCTGCCCGCTTAGTGCAGCTGGTCACGTTGTCCCCATGGCAAAGAGCTGCAGTGGGCAGCCCGTCCCCTGGGCCAGGCGGAGACATGCCTGTCCTAAGTGGGCAGTGGCTGAGGGGCTGCCCATGGGGTCTCTCCATCCCCCTTGCCTACAGCCTGGCAGGACGAAAGCTGCTTTTCCCCCTGGGCAAGCCAAAGCAGCAAGCACCACGCGGCATCAACCGCATGGGCAGGGATGGCAGCTCTTCCCCAACCGAATTGACCCCGGCGTGGCACACCGGGCTCTGACATCCGAAATCCCCGTGGTATTAATAGAACAGTAATTGCAGTGCAGGGCTGGACTTGGGCAGCTGGCTCGCATCCTCTTTCGGTGTCAGTACCGCCTTTCTGCGGGACCAGGGCCTGGCAGAGGGACCTGGCAGGGCTCGGGCAGTGGGCTGTGCATATCCTTGGCATGCAATTTTTTTTATTTTATTTTATTTTTTTAGGTAGGAGCCTGCTGTCCTGCAAAAGCCTTAGGCGCTACACTTGGGAGGTGGGGGTGCTCACAGTATGAGTGCCGACGAGTGCTCAACCCATCTCGGCATGGCC
>NW_009728284.1:0-967 GCF_000703405.1 Apaloderma vittatum | reverse complement strand
CGACCCAGTGCGTGATCGGGGAGGAAGCAAACTCTTGTCCCTCCTCACATCCTGTGCACTGCCACTCGATCTGCTTCTCGTGGAGCTGGCACCTGTCCTCTCTCACATGCTTCAGTCTGTCTCGCGGCCATCAGGAAACAGCTCCTGGCAAGGAGCACGCGGCCGGAAAACCCTCTTCAGTTGGTTAGTGACCGGTGGGTGGGCGACGGGGCAGGGCTGGAGGGAGGAAAACTCTCTTGTCCCGCCTGCCAGCCAGCTCCTGATCATCTGGCAGCTAGATCTGGCTCATCTAGAAGGTACAGGGTGCTGAGGTCAGATGGGGGGACAGTGAGGGATATGCAGCTGGCCAATGGCTTGGAGCCACAGGGCTGTCTCCCCCGGTGAGGTGGTTGTATCCCAGTGCAGGTGTTGGGAAGTGGAGGATGCGTCTTGGAGGATCCTTGGAATTGGTGTCTGGGGCTCCTGCGAGTTA
The DNA here is from genome assembly GCF_000703405.1 of Apaloderma vittatum. Classification (NCBI taxonomy): domain Eukaryota; kingdom Metazoa; phylum Chordata; class Aves; order Trogoniformes; family Trogonidae; genus Apaloderma; species Apaloderma vittatum. The sequence goes on along the minus strand of NW_009728284.1, from coordinate 495 downwards.
GCCATGGTGCCAGCGGGGCCAGGACCGGCCATGGTGCCAGGACCGGTGATGCTGCCCATCCTCGCCAGGCTCTCCGGGGCAGGGACTGCCTGCCCTTGTGCGTGCGTGTGTGGTGTGTACAAAGGGGCCTTAATCTCAGTTGGGGCCTCTGGGCCCTGCTATAATGCAGAAATAATGAGTCTATTATTAAGTGCCCACAGTCCTTCTTCGCTCTGGTGGCTCGCCTCCAGCAGCAGGCAGAACCTGCCCCGCTTGAAGTGGATGTGTCATCATTTGCCTCAGCAAATCCGATCCCCTTTGATGATGGGCCAAATGCCCTTGGCATGAAGGGCCACAGCTGTGATACAGGCCCCATTTTTTTTTTCCCCTCCTCTCTTCCCTTTGTTTCCCAGTTCGTTGGCAAGTCATGGGCTCGCCCCGGACCTGGGGCAAGTGTGTGTTGGTGGGTACGGGTGGTCCTAGCCCTTGCGTCCCCCCAGAGAAGGACGAGGTGGG
>NW_009728283.1:9078-10254 GCF_000703405.1 Apaloderma vittatum | reverse complement strand
GCCTTCCAGGCCACCTGGGCACACTGTTGGCACACCCCACAGTGTGCCCACCTGAGCACACTGCTACTGCAGTGCCTTTCTCCCCGCCTTTCCTCACCTCCCCTTTCTCCGAACAAGCAACTCCCCAACACAAAAGGCAGGATGCAAAGACAAGGAGAGAAAAAGAGAGAGAGAGGCTGGCCCAACACATTTCCTCTCTTAAATACCTTTATGACAAAGGCTGTGATTGGCTTGGCCTTGGCCAGAGGCAGATCTGGCTTCTACCTGCCGCCGGGGGGGGCGCCCCGCAAGAGTCATCCCCCACAGCTCTCCCTTTTGCTACCAAAAACCCCACCAGACTCAGACCCATGACACACTACTTGTAGCCTGCCAATTTATTTAAGGCATAGCTGAGAAATGGTAGAATAATATGCTTTAAGGAAGCGTATTTGATCTAGGGTAATTCAAGGAGTGGTTTTGTGACATGCCATTTGGTGGCAGCCATTGCAGATCCCTTTTCGATTGCTCTCACTAGTTCTCTCTCTTCACTTTCTCATCAGTCTCCCTTCTCTGAAACTGGGTTCCTGCCAAGGGCTTCAGAAGACACGAGGTGAAAATTAGACATTTCAAGTAGACCAAGCCCATTTTTTGATGTAGTGCTATATATTGCAAAAAAAAGCTTTAGAGGAGTATCCTGGGTTTAACTAAAAACCCAGTCCTATTTAGTGTTTTTTACTTTCCAATTTAGTCTCTTCTAAAAGGCTGCACGTTCTGAAGTCAGCAGCGTGTTTTCACAGACAGTGTGTGCTACGGGCAGTGATAACACCTGATATTTACAGTTACTGCCTGGGACTGGGATGCAGAAAGGCTCTTGCTGATACTTATCCCTACAGTGACCAAGGCCACTGCTGGCTCTGTGTGCCACGCTGGGGGTGCTGGGTAGTAAAGGAGGGTCACAAGGAAGTAAAAGGTGGCACCTCCGGGGGGTAATAGACAGGACAGGTGACCAACGAGAGTATTCCATTCCATATACGTCATATTTAGTATAAATTGAGTGATCATGAGAGTTTCGTCACTTTTCCCTTTTTCTTCTTTGCCCTTTTCTGCAATGGCCGGTGTCCAGGGAGAACTCCATCTGACCACCTGCTTTTGATACGGATCCTGAGTTCCCGAATCCAGCTCCTGTATCCAGCTCCT
>NW_009728283.1:0-8909 GCF_000703405.1 Apaloderma vittatum | reverse complement strand
AAGCTGTTCTAGTTTTTTTTTCTTCTCTAACCTGAAAGTCTCTCTGCTTCGTTCCCTTTTTCCTTCCCATTTGAGGGGGGTAGAGGGGGTTAGAGAGCGTCTGTCCGTGTTAGCGGCCGGCCCAGCCCTAACCCACGACAAGGAGCAAGACACTGGAGGATTTTTTACTGTGTTAGGTTTTATGACTGTATCGTAGAATCATATAATGGCCTACTTAGAGATCATCTAATCCAACCTCCTTGTCATGGGCAGGGACGCCTCTCAACTAGATCAGTCTACACAAGGCTCCATCCAACTTGGCATTGAACGCCTCCAGGGAGGGGGCAGCCACAACTTTTCTGGACAATTTATTCCAAAGTTTTGCCACCCTCGTACACTAAATGACACTAAATGACAGCTATAATAGACTAAAAAGTGTAGAGGTTTAATTTTTTTGGTTGATTTGTGCCTCAGTAGGATACTCTATTCACTGGCTTTACTACAATTTTTTTCACTACATCAACCTCCATTTGTACCAGTTTCATTCACATCAGCATCTCTCACCAGGGTGCAGAGGCATGTGGTAACTTGCAATAGGAGCCTTGAGCTTCACTTTCTAGCTACAAGAGAAAAAAAAATGAATTTTTAAAATGTAGTTACTGAACAATAGCAGGCAGTTGGACTAGATGATCTTTTGAGGTCCCCTCCAACCCCTAACATTCTGTGATTCTTTCCTTATATTTCTCTCTTGAGTTCAAATGAAACCATTAGGTAATTTTGTTATGAGTCGTGGCATTCATGTGAATGGGTGAAAATCCCAAACATGTTTAAGTAAAAGAGCGCAATCCTGTTGACTGCAGGAAGAGATAAAATCAGGAGCTCTGAAAGACCAAAAATGTAAAACCAGAAGATACAAGTTTATCATAACTGGTGTCAAGGCTTTTAGGTCATGGTAGGCTTTGATACACCATTATTTAATGCCCGAGTTTGACAGCACTGAGATAGTTTCTGATATAGCTCAGTTCAGCTTCTTTTTCCTGAGGTAGTGTTACTATGAAAAGAGGTTAGAGGGGGAGGAAAGGGAGACCATGCCCAGGAGAACTGCCTTTGCCACTTCTCCTCTGCTATTTCTGTCTTCATCCCCTTCTACACAAGTGTTTTGTGTAGTTTAACAAATTATTTGATGGGTGACATGAAGTACCTTTATATTAATCAGCATTAGCATCTTTTCAGTAATAATAATAATAGTAGGAAGTTTTTAAAATCAGATTTCATTGCTTTTCATGTTTCTGTTTTTACTTTCTTTATGTTAAGTGGTTTAATTTTCCAGTCCTCCATACAGCATTATAGGTGGGAGCCCAAAGCAGGCTGAATCAGAAATGTGTCCTTATTTCCAGTTCTGACCTATTAAAGTAGAGCTTAAATAATTAAAACAAAACGTGTTATTAACTGATAGTACTCATCTTTTACAACATGAATTGCATATTGTAATTTGGTTTTCAGTGGAAAAAAATAATTAATTTTTTCATCTTCCTTTCTGAGCTAAGTAAGCATTTTGTGCAGAGAGAGTTCATTAGAGTCAAGACTTCCTCCCTCCTTGTAATTGCTACCCCAAAGAACTTTTATCCTGGTGCTCTCAAACCAGGACAAATGTCAACCAAAAATGTCAGTACTGTGTGTACTGGGTAGCCTCTGAATGTGAGTAGTGTCACAAGTTTTTTATGAATTGATCACTGGGAAGGGAAATGCAACAATTTAGGAACCACCAGACCAAATCAGATCCAAAGACCATTTATTCCACCATTTTGTGTCTGATAGCACCAATTCCAATTGTTTCAGAGAAACATCAGAGGGACCACACAATGACTTGATTACAGAATAGTCTCTCTTGAGGAAGATTTATTTCTACAACCCTTTTAGTTAGAGAAGATATAAATGCTTTTTTTCCTCGATTCATTTTTCTACACATCCCCTAATAATTCTGGATACTATTCGTATCTTCTGGTCTCATTTGGTTTTTTTTTTTTCCTCTTAAAGAGCAGCATAACAGGAACATACAGATTCCTGTTTTCCTGTCTTCTTTGCAATGCACCGTAACCAACAACATTTTCATCCCTTCAGTGGCTGTGCACCTAATGAATATATGTAATACAGATTCTTCAAGTGGAGGACTTATCATTGTCTTTCCTTTTCCCTTCCACCTTCCCTGCTATAGTGCATGGGAATCACTCTGCGGATCTCACGCTTATTCTGCAAAGGGAAAGGACTTGTATGTTCCAAGAGTAGCATAATTTTCCAAATTACTTCTTAGTAATTTGTAGACCAGCAGTTGGTAGGTGGCATCTGAAGGAGCTGGAATATTTCCCAGCCTAGGGCACAGGAAGAAAAGACCACAGGTTGGAGAGGAGCTGTCTCTTTCTGACTTTGCTCCTCATGGCGAGCTGAGGGGTGACCAAGGCAGCCTGCCACTCCTTTCATCTCCCTCTCCAGCATTTTGGGAGCGAGATAAAAGGAGTGGCAGGTCTAAAGTCAGCGTAACATAGCTGTAGGGATCCATAAGCATCTCCACTGGCTGCTTTTGTGTAGCTAATTAATTTGTTGTGCAAGCCACCAAACCATACATGGCGTTTGGGGCACCTGGAACTTTTTACCTTTGGCCAGAAAGGAGGGAGTTCTTCAGGCCTGTGCTCAGGTGGGGACGCTGTCCCAGCATACAACCAGGCAGCTGGAGCACTACGAGTGGAGTACAAGTTCACCACCACATTTGGCACAACACTGAGGTGCATCGGGCTGAGTAACTAGGTTAATGATATTGCCAACAGCAGCCTGCAGAACAGCAACGTGAACGTTAAGATATTTGGTCTCACGGGATGAAACAAAGAACCGGGAGAGTGGATTGTTTCTAATTGCCTTTAAAAAATTGTAATAGGACATGATTCAACTGCCAAACTTCTCGATCTTGAGGGGCAAAGGTTCCTTTCATAGGTGACCTTCCTGAAACTTCCATTCTGTAGATTAGATCCTCAGAAGAGCCACAGGGAAGGTATGAACTTTGAATGTTTCTCAGGAAGCTGCAGCTGGGGAGAGTGTAGAGGGAAGAAAGCAAACAAAATAAATCCTCTCAAATCTCTCTGATCTCCCTTCTCCACTTTTCTTTTTAATGATTAGCTTTGAGAATCTGATTCTATAAGGATAGAATCTTCTTCCCTTACCTTTTTCCTTATAAGATTTTGTGGCTGTTTATGCTTTGTAGACAAAGAGTTCATCCTCTGAGATTATCTTTTAGCATCACTGAAATGCAAAAGGTTAGGATAGGGCAGAATCAGGCAATGAAAAATATCTCATAAATAAATAAATTAAGTTATTTTAAAGACTTTAAATAGTTGGATCATTTTCTTTAGAATTACTGATTAATAATTTTGAACTTTTGTTTGTTCGTTTGTTTTCTTAAATCCTTCCTTTGCTATAGATGACATGAGGAATTAGCAAAATGCACCTGGTCAGTGCCAGTTTGGGTTGCAGGTGATAAAAGTGTACTATCAGTGTTCTGTGACCTATTTAGACTTGTTCTTGCTTTCATCCATTCTTTACTGACAGATTCAGCCTAAAGGCCAAAATTACATGTGAGGATGGACTTTTAACTGTTCTCCTCACTTCACACGTATGTGAAAAACTACTGACATGTAGATGTAAAGAAACTGCCAGCCAATACTCATAATCTAGCACTTTGCATCAGCAGTAGATGTAATTTTAAATAATAATTTCATCTGCTTTTTTTTAAAAAAAATCACGTTTGCAATCTAATTAGACTCCAGAGAAGTCTCTGGGTTGCCAAAAAAAATTACTATGTGACTGCATAATGAGGAATATTATATCCATTGAAACATAGGAGACGTTACAGTGATTTCTGTCAGACTCAATTTTGACAAGTCTATTTTTAATCCTGCAGTTTGACATATAGCCTTTAAAGAACATGTATCCTTTGCATGCTAAACCCTCTGTTATGTCCTCTTTGAGAATTGAATTTTAATGGGCGTCCTTGGAACAAAGAAGTTATTCTTGCACAAATAGATCATTGTCAAGGTGTACAAATGAAGAAGATAAGACTTCTGAAGATTTTTCTTAATGCTTATCTCATGATTGCAGCTGAAGTGAAGGATATCTATGGTGCGTAATGACTTCAACTAGCTTTAAATGAAAATCCTCAATATACTAACAATTAAACAGAAGTATAAGCTGTTCAAGAGAAGAATGGGATGTTCACCCAAGAGAAGGGTGAACCCCTAATTTTGTTCTTTACAGTTTTTTTTTTGAAAACCTTGCTATCCCCTTGCTATTTGGAAAACCTTGCTATCTTTTCAGACTCATTTTGTTTGCTTATAAGGAAGACATTTTTGTGCAGTGTACTTGAGTTTCTCAGACTACAAGAGCCATCCCTGCTGTGTCAAAAGCCAGGTAGGGCACTTGAGGTGCCTAAAACCCTGTGTGCAGCCCACAGAGTCTGTTCATCTTTTGATGTGTGTGCCAGGCCAAGGTAATTTTTGAACAATAAAATTGCTCCCATACCTGATTGAAAATTCACCTTTATGAGCCCCACCTGTTTAAAGGTGGGCCTTTAGCCCAAATGAATTTCCTGATAGCGGTGCTGAAGATGGGAGAGACTATTTGCACCTGTCCCTCAGATTACAGAAAGCATCTGGAGAATCATGCAATCATAGAATGGCCTAGGCTGGAAGAGACCTTAGAGATCATCTAGTCCAACCACCCTGTCATGGGCAGGGTCGCCTCTCAACTAGATCAGGCTGGTCAAGGCTCCATCCAACTTGGCCTTGAACACCTCCAGGGAGGGGGCAGCCACAACTTCTCTGCGCAATTTATTCCAAAGTCTTGCCACCCTCGTACTGAAGAATTTCTTCCTAAGGTCCAATCTAAATCTATTCTCCTTCAACTTAAACCCATTTCCCCTTGTCCTATCAGCGGACACTCTTGTAAAAAGTCCCTCCCCAACCTTTCTGTAGGTTCCCTTCAGGTATTGGAAGGCAGCTATTAGTTCCCCCCAGAGTCTTCTCTTTTCTAGACTGAACAGTACTTTAAGCTGCGGTACCTCACTCCATTAGGCAACTTGACGTGAATCTTGTTTGTTGGGATGGTTGCAGGGGGTGATTGGCTGTGCTGACCCTCTCAGCTGCAATCTCTCACCTCGGCCCCTTGTACGTTCACCAGCGAGCATCTCAGTGCTCCATCCCAGAAGTGCTGTGGGCAGCGAGCGCAGCCCTTGCTGGCAGCGCTGGCTTCTGCCCAGAGGAGAGCATAGAATTGCAGAAAGGTTTGGGTTGGAGAGGACCTTAAAGATCATCTGATTCCAACCCCCCTGCTATGGGCGGGGACACCTCCCAGCAGACCAGGTTGCTCAAAGCCCCATCCAGCCTGGCCTTGGACGCTTCCAGGGATGAGGCCTCCACAACTTTCCCAAACAACCTGTTTCAGTGCCTCACCACCCTCATAGTAAAGAACTTCTTCTGCATGTCTGATCTAAATTTACCCTGCTCCCATTTAAAACCATTGCCCTTCGTCCTATCATTACATGCCCTTCATCCCTCACCCCTGTGGTACAGTGCTCGGAGAGCGCTTGCATAAGATGACTCCACTTGCTTCAGCTTTTAGTGTCAGATAGTCGCTCGATTATCTGACATAGTCAGATAGGGTAGAGCAGCAGGGCTGGGAGCAGAGGCTGTGGCCTCCCAAGGGCAGTCAGTGTGCCAGGCAGTGGCACGCTCCCTCCCCAGCACCATGGGTCCGTGTCCCGGTGTGCAGGGCAGCCCTGCCACTGCTGCGGGGCAGGGCCGCCCTGCCACTGCTGCGGGGCTTGGCCCTCTCCAGGCAGACAGAGCTACCCTGGCAGCTAGGGGACCTAAATCTAGCTGGAAAAAAAAAAACCAAACCATACCAAAAAACATGTACTCAATAAGTGATTTAGAAAATACCTATAAAATCAGTTTAGCAAGTTGCATGAAGTCAGTCCTTTCCTCTTTTCTCCCTCCTACCACCTTCTGGCTGCCGTTCTGTGGTGAGTTATGGACTCGCCTCCTCCACCAGCAGCCTCCCTCCTCCCCCTCACCATGTTCCTAAAGAGCAGAGAGACATTTTACTGTCCTTCTCTTCAGTCCAGGCTGGTAGCCACAGCTTCTGAGGAGCAGGAGAGGACAGTGATAAATCTGGTTAATTTTCATCCTTTTTCTTTTTTTTTTTTTTTATTATCCCTTTCCTGTTGCGCAAAGTGCAGCAGCGCTGCAGAGGCAGTGGGCTGGGGCTGGCTCGAACGCGGCACGTGTGCAAATCATATCCCCAAGTGAACTTTAATCTGGCTGGCTCAGATAATGAAGGACCGGCTTGGCTCTACAAGTATGGGTGGTTTTGGGTGGAGGGGGATATAACTGATATTGAAGAGGGCGGCATCATATTTTTACTATTGTTGTCACCCATCGTATCTAGACTAAAGCTCACATCGGTGAGTCCAACTGCACTGTAATTATCTCTTAATTTTCTGTGCCAATAGAAGAGTGCAGCCACTCAGCGTTTTATGCTTGGTTTGTGTCTCCAGGGTAATTTTCTTGTCCCCTTTTCAAACTTTCCTTCCCCCTTCCCTCCATATTTGGCAATATTATTGCATTTACCGAGGGAGGATTTTTTATTAAGTGTAATTTAAGTTTTATCTTAAGGATCATATTTTGCTTTGTAACTTTTCAGTGAAACTTGTATTAGTGATTCTTTGTCCCAAGGAAAATGTAAAACAAATTATGCAGTTTTAGTGACACAAAAGGGGAAAAAGTAAAGATTATAATAATGTAAATAGCATAAATATTTAGGTTTATTAAATGAAAATTAACAGCATGATTTTGAAAGGTTGGACAGAGCTTTAAACAGAACAGACTTTTAAAGTTACAGCTTACTGATTTTAGCACAAATAACTGCATCCTTTAAAAAAAAAAAAAGAGGGATGAACCTTTGAATTATAGATGTTCTGGATACGTGGCAGGATGTTTTAATAACTAATGCAATTTAACAGAAGCAAGTGGTTAATTGGCTGGCAACAATTCTGACTCAATTTCTCCTCATATCAGGCTATATCTTAAATAAATTAAATAATGCATGGAGACACAAAGTTTGCACATTGGGGCTGCTGCTGTCTGATTACTGTGCCATGTGCATGGTAGTTTAAGAAGAGTAGCCTCTTTGGCTTCTTATCCAAATCACTATAAAATCACATTTGCTATCACTTACACTGCTTCAGTGACACATGGATATGTCTTTGGCATCTGACCAACCAATTTTCTGTTCCAGACTAAGTAAGCAAAAATCATTCTGCATTAGTCTCTGCAGCTCAGTATCCATCATCTAACCTTGCAGATATTACAATAATAATATTAATACCCACAAAACTCAAGCCACTGGCACTGAAACTTTTCTTAATGAGGAGTTGGATGGATCTTTTATTTTTTAGAACTGTTTCCTTCAATCTTTAATTATTTAAAATATAATAATAGCGATGTGTTCCACAATGAAGAATAGAGATGCTTTGAGATTGGCTGAGATAGTCTGATTCCAAAAAAAGGAGATAAGACTTAAAAGCAAAAATAATAGTGTTCAGGCATCTGAAAGAAAAATATTATTTACTATTTTAATTAATGTGGTGTTCTTGAAGAAAAATAATAAAGCAAATAGTATTGAGCTGATAACAGTCTATAATACAGTGCTTGGAAATAAAATATTTTATTTTCAGAATTCAAGAGCTTTATCTCATTTCTGAATGCGGCTTCCTCGCCTTAATTTCTTTTTCTTTATTGATCAGATTACTTAGAGCTAAGATAATGTCTGCAAAGGACTTCTGACACAAAATAGCCCTATGGAACATTATGCATTATTAATAAAAACTCAGATAACTCTCTAAAACAAGATGCTCCTAAAGCATTTAACATTTAATCAGCAAAATTTATCTGATGTTCTGCTGTTTGAAAAGCATTAAGGAAAAGAAGAAATTGAATAGCTGCCGGAATGAGGGACGTCTGTGAATGCCTGACCTTTCATTACTATATATACAATGTCCTAACCTGAAAGTGAAAATGCCAGTGCCCTACAGGTTATGAGTAGCGGCTATAGTGATTTCTAATGCTTCAGTACAAATGAAAATGGAACTCTGATCATAAAAAATAATGGTTAATTTGTCAGATCATAAAAATATCTTTAAGATTCTATGATTTTCAGTGATCTTTCCTCCTCTTTAATTGTAGCTGCCATAGACCTCTTTTGCAATCTTGCTCTTATGGATGTCTCTCCTTTACAGTTTCTGACATCTTCAGCTTTTATTTTCCTTCCTTATTTCCAGTTTGAAATGTGATTTTAGAATATGTGATTTTCTTGTTTCTCAGGGAAAACAAGAAATTTACACCAGTGAGTATTTTAATTTGTTGCCATAATTGCTTATTTAAAGTGTTTGGCATTAGGTAATGCATTTTATTGAATTAATCTTTTTATTGATCTCTTAACTGCCATACTACCCAAATTGACCAAACTTCACCATGCAAAATGCTGCGCTAGCACATACAGTAAATCTTCTCTCTGTCCAAGGTATGTGCACCTATGACAAAAATCAGCGTCGGGGGAGACTGTTGGAAGAGTGGAAGCACTAATGAAGCGATATTTGCATTACATTAATATCAGTATATCAGATGCCTAACTTTTGGGAAAACTTAGGCAGCAACAAAGAGCTCTGCTACGGATGGGTTTCCTTGTGCAAGGCAGCAGTGTGGCTTTGCCTGCTGCCTGAAGATGCTGTGACCATCACAGCAAGGGCACTGACCTTCACACCCTTTCATGCCGTTTTGCGTATAAGCATTCACTTGGCAGTCACAGAATCACAGAATCACAGAATG
>NW_009728282.1:3538-3756 GCF_000703405.1 Apaloderma vittatum | reverse complement strand
GCGGCCTCTCCAAGGCTTTCCTGGCGTTGCTCCGGCATGCCCTGCGGCCGAGGCGGCGTTCTCTCAGGCAATCCCTGCCCCCCTGAGCCCCACATGGCGCCTCCATGGGGACACGTCTGAGGGTGCTCAATGCTCTGAGAGGTTCACTTGTGGTAGACAAGGATCCTCTTGTCCAGCGGCTTTTTTGGCTTCCCGAGGGCAAACAAACTGTGGGGGGG
>NW_009728282.1:1338-3510 GCF_000703405.1 Apaloderma vittatum | reverse complement strand
GGGGAGAGGCGGTGGGAGTGGGAGCCCGAGAGACCTGAAGCAAATCCTCATGGGAGCCTGGGGGTGGAGTGGGATGAGCCAGGAGGAGAGGGCAGACATGGATACCCCCATCCTGGGTGAGAGCAATGGGAGGGCTCTGCAGGGGCCGTGAGCCTCCCCCCAGCCCGAAGCTGCCTTTGCAGGGTGCTATCAGCAGATTCAGGAATTTGGGGGCTGTGGCCTTGGAGATGAAAAACCTAAGAGAGAAGGAAGGAGGAGACAACCACCATCAGGTCTGATTCATTGTGAAGGCAGCACCTCCCTGCCCTGCGGTGAAACCCTGTAAGGGTCAGGTGAAGAGAGTGGCCAGATCTCCCCCTTCTCCACAGCCTCTCACCTCCAATTTCAGCATTTCAGGAGGGGCCACAGCAAGAAAGTTCAGGTGCCTTTTGGCACAGGCAGATTTCCTCTAGGGCAGTTGGGTGGGGAAGGGAAACACCCCGTGTTTTGCAGTGCTGAGCTGGTTATTTGGGTGTCCCAGCTAAAGGCACGTCCCTGGCCCCCTCTGCCATCCTCTGCCCACTGATTCAGATGGGAAAAAGGTGCCAATGCAGTTTGGCAGCTCTCAGCTCTTGGGGAAGCTTCTGGGCACCCCTCAAGCAACTACAATCCCCTGTAGGATGCTGCAAGGTCTGGGAAACATTCAGCTTTTCTCATGGCATCCCCCCAGTTTATTTGCTTTCCCACTGACACCTCTTCACACGATGCTCTGCGTCCCAGAAGGAGGCACAACCTCCATCCCCTCCCTTCTCCGTTTCTGCTGGGGTAACCCCTGGATGTAGAGCACAGAAACACATCAGAAAGAAGCAGCTGAACGCCCCTGCTCGCCCGGCCAGCTGCTGCTGATCCCAAGCCCAGGTGGTGCAAGACACCCGGAGCTTTGTGGAGTGGCCGTGGTGCTTGCACGGAGCGAGATAAAGCAGCACAACAACAAACAGCAACTGGATCATCTGGTCTCTCGCAAGAGGCAGCAGCTCCGGCTGCTGCTGCGGCGCGTTGGAAGCGGGGCGGGCGGGCAGGGTGGTTGCTCCGGGTCTCATCTCTGCCCCGATCAGCACTTGCTGCTGGTGAACACCTCGGGGTTTCTCTAATCCAGGACAGCCTTGATCAAGAGCGGCCAACCTTGCTTGAAAACAAACAGCCCAGCCCAACTCTTTAAGTCAGAGGCAATGGCTTGCACACAAAGAACAGCTTGTATCCTCTGACATTAAAGGCTTCAGCAAAGAAAATTTGCAGGTGGGTAATCCAGCAAGCACAGCAAGGAAAGCAGACGGAAGGCAGAGAGCAGCACAGCTTCACTTAAGAAAGAGATGGAAGAAACCTGCCCCAGAAATTTCCAAAAGCTCCAGTGTCAGCTCTAGGAGCTGCAGTCACCTGCCACCGAGAACCGTCCCGGCCTGAAAGAACACGGCCATGGCATCCCCCCCGCTCCATTTGCAGCAGAGCCAGCGAGCGCCAGGGCTGTCAGTGCTTGTGGAAAAAATAATAATCGCACCCTCTAAATAAAGCGAAACCAGTAACAGATCGAGCTTCATGTTCAATGTTAATGTTACTTATGAGTGCATTTGCCATGAAATTATTGTTAATTATTCATCCTGGCTAATGCTCAGTTACCACTGATGGCCTCAGAAACTGCAGTGCCGCCTGAGTCACAGCAGAACGCGACATATTACAGCAATAAACGAGATTGTATTCTGCCATTTAATGTTATTGTTTAATCAATGGCTGGGGTGTTTTTCCTCCCCTTTATTCAGCTGTTTTGCTCCGGTGTTTTTCTCTGGCCAGGCAGGAAGAGCTGTCAGCCCACGGCAGACTGTGCCGGCCAGGCCAGACCCTCTCCTCTGCGCTCCTCCGCGGTGGCTGTCACACCAAGCACATGCTCTTGTCCCTGCTCAGCTAATGAGGCTATTCACGATGGTCACATCAGGCTGAAATGGCTCCAACACCTGCGCTGTGGCACACAGCGGGTGAGGGATCGGGAGTCTGAGCCAGCGGCTGATGGTTTGTCACCACGGCTGGTCCAAACCCAGCCCTGAGCTGCCCGCGGAGGCAATGCCTTTCCTCTGGGCAGGGTTGTGCCCAAGCAACCACTTTGGCCATCACTTCTGAGGGACAGAAATTTTTATTCATTCC
>NW_009728282.1:662-924 GCF_000703405.1 Apaloderma vittatum | reverse complement strand
CCCGGGGGCTCGGTGCGGTCCCGGCTGTGCCGGCAGCTCTCCCTGCTGCCGGCCAGGACGCACTCGCGGCATCGCTTGCCGATCAGGTAGGCGGCCTCGACGAGGTTCAGCATGATGCAGATGCAGGTGGTGACCACCATGAAGAGGGTGAAGATGGTCTTCTCGGTGGGCCGGGAGATGAAGCAGTCCACCACGTTGGGGCAGGGGGGCAGCTCGCACTTCACCAGCCGGGGCCGAGTGTAGTTCCCGTAGAAGCGGTGGG
>NW_009728282.1:0-255 GCF_000703405.1 Apaloderma vittatum | reverse complement strand
TCAAACACCCCCCAGGTCATTGTCCCCCAATCCCGTTAACTAGCCTGGGAAGAGAGAGAAGGTACCATGAAACTGAAGAAGCAGCAAGAGGGCCCCATCAGAGCAGGTCTGAGACACACTCCTGCCTAGGTGGCTTTGGGGACCACCTCTGGCCTCGGCTTGCACGCGGGGACATGCACCAAAAATCCCCCCTTCTGGTTCTGCCATGGCAAACGCATCCTTTAACCACCACCGCCAGCTGCAGCCCGTGGCTCA
>NW_009728281.1:0-6754 GCF_000703405.1 Apaloderma vittatum | reverse complement strand
TTTGCTCTGCTGGAGGACAGGCTCCTCTGAGTAACTGCACCTCCCAGCAAAGTCACCTGTCCCTGTAGCGCCAGGGTGAGGTGAGGCAGCGCAGAGCAGAAAGCCCTGCCCGGAGGCGCCAGTGGCCTCACAGAGACGTCACCTCTCTCAGTCCAGTCGCTCTCTCGCCCTCACGGCTGGGGGGGGGGGGGGGGGACGGCCAGGTGTCCCCAGGCTGTGGGAGCTGGATGTGGAGCAGCTGGCAGGGGACAACAGAAATCAAGGGGCTGAGAGCTGGCTGTGGTTTCTGACTGAGGCGGGGGAACTAAAAGAGAAAAATCAGTTCAGAGCAGCCTTGCGTGTGCAGGTGCAGAGAAGGCAGGCAGCCAGCAATCCTGCCTTTGTCATTAGAGTTCATTCACTTATTAGCAGGAGGCACCTTCCTCGGCTTTCTGCCACCTGCGTTCGTTTGGTTTTTTCTCCTTCACTCTATTTGCCTTTGTTTCACGGCTTACACATTCAGTTTATTTGGGTTAGGAGGCTCTGCTCATCCCGACTCCCACAGCAGAGCTCCCACCTGGGGAGTTAACGCACATCTAAACCGAACAAATGCTCCCGCAAAGAGGCGAGAGCATCCTCCTGGTCCCCAGCCTTGTGGCAGTGGTCGGTTGTTACCCTGCCAAATGAGAAAGATTGGAGCAGTCACGTCAGTAGCTCCCTTCTGCAGAGACCTCGCAGCAGTGCCGCTGCCAGGGCCGTGTCCTCAGCCGGCAGCCCAGCAGATGACAGGAGAGCAAGCCACCCTGAAGAGATGATTTATTCCTCCGGGAGCCCTGGCAGGCAGGAGAACCTCAACACAGGGATGCTGGAGCCCCAAGTGGGCGACACAGGAGCTGTGTTTGTCCAGCACATCCTGGCTTTAGACCAAGGCTCTGCTGCAGGCTGGCTGCAAAAAAATCCAACCAAAGAAAAACAACAGAAAACCCCCACCAAAAAACGCCAGAGCTGCGCGCTCTGGCAGGAGTGCTGCAGGCCATGGTCAGCTTCATGTGCAGCTTCTTGCCCTTACAAGCCCTCCCATGGGGACGGGATACCCCCACCTTTCTGCTTCGCCCCGTGCCCTCCCTCTGCGGGAGGTAATTCGGTAATTCGGCAGCGAGCCCCCAGGGAAGTCGTGCAGTTTGAGGTGCGATGCCTCACCGAGAGCTCTCCTTGTTCCCCAAGGCAGTAGCCAGCAGGTAACGCTCACACGGGTGGGAGTCGCTCAGCTCGCTGAGAGATTAACACAAAACTTCCAGCAGTTCAGATGGAAACTTTTTGCACATATTCTGCATGGGTGTAAATGTTTTAGCCAGCAAGAAGCAGCCTTGGCTGGCTACTCCAACAAAATTTTTGCCCCAAATTTTACACAATAGTTCAGGAGGGAGAAGAACATAAACTTCTCTCTGTAAAACTCTTTTTATTCCCACCACCTTGAGGCAGATATCTTTAGCAAGATGAAATTGAAACATCTTAAAAGTTAACAAGATTTAACTCTGCCGGGCTGCTCCAAAACGAAGGTCTTTCCAAAGAGACGTAGCTATCCGTCAATACAAACTAGTTTTTTTTCTCTGGCATGTTTCAAATACCCTCCCTCCAGCAATGTTGGGTTATTTCAGGTCCCAAACCAGCGATCTGGGCTTCTCAGGGGTGTGACACCAATTGCCTCGATGCTTACACACGGGCTTTTCTCCTGGTTCGTAGCTAAAGTGCCGTTTGCGTTACGGGCTGTGCGCGGGTCAGTAGCGGAGGCACGTCCACGCGACAGAGACTGTCCAGCGAGCCAAAGGCTTCTCATGTCCTCGCCCTCAGACTCGGCTCCTCGGTCTTGATTCAGCCAGGCTCACACCCTCAAATTAAAACCAAGCTTGAGCATCGTGCCGAGTGAGCACAAAAATGCAAAATTCAGGCAAACTATAGAAGTCGCCTTTCTGACGGGTTCTGCTGCGGTCGGCTCTCGCGCAGCTCTGTTTGCGACCCCCAGCTGCTCTCCTGGGCCGCAGGGGGGCTGCCTGGTCATGGTGGCTCCCGGCCAGCGTCAGGCCAGCGCGTCATGGGCGCGTTCCCGGCGCCTGGAGACCTTTCGGCCACCCATTCCCTGACAGTATTGGCTTAGCACTGGTCTAGACGTTAATTGTATTCCTGCAGTTTAGCCTGAGATGCAGGGTGTAAATGGCACCTACATGAATTCCTAGAAATAAAATTAATACTTATAATCATCATAATTACAGCAAGCACTGCTTTGTGGCTATTTTATAAAAGGACACTAGTAAAACGTCTTATTTGAAGCTCTACTGTATTTTGTAAAATGTCTTTTTGTTTAATGAAATCATTTTAGCTTCGGTAATTACTTAAGTCTGGTGTGAGCAGAAATAACTTAGTTAGGGCCATGTGGAGCCACCAAGGAATGAGAAATTCACTGTGGAGAAGGCAAAGGCAGGCCTGTTTTAGGAGATGCTTTCCTTGGCTTTGACACTTAGGCTTGTGCCCCATGTTATCACATCTCCCGGTGTTTAGAGAAGGCAGAAAAATGTTTCAGGCTTAAGCTAAAGTTTCATTACATACAGAAATGACAATATTAGCACCTTACATATGTGCATATGCACACGCTACGGTTCTTAGGCCTTGCTTTAAGGAGTGAGGAGGAGGGAAATGTGAAAACAATCCCTGCTGTGAAATGGCAATGCTCGCAGACACCCGTACCTCTCTTGCAGCGGAGTCATCCTCCTCCATCCCAGGAGCCGGGCACGTTGCCTCACCTGAGCGGGTGAGAATCTCGGAGTTTTGCAATTCATTAATGTCAGCAGTAAATCATGATTAATTCCTCTGGCAGTCATCGCGGTAAAAAACATTGTCACCACATGCCCTTTGCTATTAATACTGTGTGGTCAGCAGCTTCCAAGAAATACTGTTTGAACGTTGCCCGAATGCAAACTCAGGGCCTGACTCTCCCCTCATTAAACCCGACGGTTAACAAAGCGGGCTTTTTCAGTGGAAGCAGGATCAAGCCATGAACGTTTAGGCCAGAGGAGTAATTGGGTGGATCCAATTCTGCTGGGAAAGCCACCGTCAGGGAGGGCTTCTCCCAGCTCTGGCCTCAAAGTCGGCTGCAGGGCTGTGATCACCTGCGAGACGCACCTGAGTGTGCCAGCATAAAGTGGAAAAGGAAGATGCACCCAGACATCCCCTCTAATTTAGAGGTAGACTCATTATAACACTGCCTGAGAGTCAGCCAGCTCTCCTTACACCGCTGCAAGCCAAAGCCTTTGACACGAAGCGAAGCTTTCTGTAAGGCATTGGGGAGGAGCACTTAGTCCCAGTAACATATTGTCAAAGCAACAAGTTTTTCAAACCAATTTTAATTTTGCTGTTGGCTTTGCATCAGTAATTTTGCATCCAGGATTTGTCACTGAAAATATAGCAAGGAAACGACTGAGCCATAAGTTTTTAAAGATCACCTGTAACGTCATCTGAAGCCTGCCCACAGCTCTGCTGCCAGATAGGAAAAGAGGAAAAAGGCAAAGCGAGCAGTCGCCGTGCTGGGGCAGGTGTAACATCTGAAACGTGCCATCACCTCTCCCTTTGTCCCTTCCAGCCAAACACCACCGCGAGGCAGCTCCTGCAGACCAGCAAAAGCCACTGGTCCCCTCAGTTCAAGTGTGCGTCCCTGCGGACCGTGTCCCCCAAAGCAAAGGGCGCGGATTCGCCGCCTTTCCCCAAAGTGCCCGACTCCCGGCGGAAGAGTCTGCGGCAGTTCTCCATCACCACTGCCCTCAACACCCTCAACCGCATGGTTCACGCGCCCAACGAGCGGCAGGCGCTGGAGATCAGCTCCCCCGGGCTCATCAGCTCCAGCAACCCCACCGTGGCCACGCAGAGCAGTGAGAAAGCGGAGCTTCCCTACGGCACCCCTCTCCAGGTAAGGGGGCAGGCGGCGGGGATCCCGCGAGTCCGAAGAGCACGACGCGCAGGCAGCAAGTCGAAAAGCTGAAGCGCCGACATGCAAAGAAAGCACCTGTCCTAATAGCATCAGTGAGATATGTCACCCGCATCAGGCTGCCCGGGAATTTTTCCCCTCCTTTTAAATTGGAAAGGTCTGTCTTCAGAGTTTAGGGGCCCAAGGGAATTCATAAAGAGAGAGACTAAGTTAGCAGAGTAACTAAACACGGATAACGCACATCCCCGTTCTGATTTCTGCCCTGCTGCACTGAGCTCCGGGTGTAGAGTGGGCGAAAACTAGAGCGCTTAACTTGCAAAATGAAGTATTTTTCCTTTTAGAAAGTAGTAAGAATGTGAATTCCACAGGGAGCTATCCGAGTCTCAGCTCAGTCACTGGCATGTCTGTGTGTGTGTGTGTGTGTGTGCGCGCCTGGATTCATGCCGCAAGCGAACATCTGGTCTGCCACGTAATGGCGTAGATCAAAACTAAGCCATTCTCAGCACTTTCAAAATTAAAGCTAAAACCAACCATTGACTGCGTTCACCCGCGCAGGTGAGGAGCCTTTCTGAGCTCCTCTCACAGTTAAGTCACACCGGCAGGGCAGGACCTGCACAATCAGGCCCTGAATTATGGGCAAACAAAGCCCACTGAGATGAGTGAGGAGGCCGCACAGTGCTGAGCAGGTCTGAGCTAACAGTGACTGCTTCAGCAGCCTTTTCATCTAACCCCCATGCTTAAAAGGAAAGTAAAGAAAAACCCGCACTTTTTATTAATGGGTGTTTCAATTTTTCTGGTAAGCCTCAAGCATGCGAGGAGTGCCCAGCATCCCCAGTGCTTATCCTCTATGATAAGCATCGGGCTTAATCAAAACACTTGATTAAGCCCAAAATCTCCGTGCAGGAGCTCAGGTGTTTGGGTACCTCTAACCACAGCCGGGGCACACGCCGGTGTCACGGAAGCGCGGAGCTCCGTTACCATTCCCTAACACGGAGGCGATCTGCCCGCAGGACGGGCTGCCTCACAGAACCCGCCTCAGCCGTGGGGAGCACCTACAGACGCAGCACCCCAGCCTCCTGCTCCATCTCCCCAGGGCTGCCAGCCCTCCTGAAAAGCAACCAGGGGCTTTCCCCACCCCTAGTCGACCCTCTGCCCACCTCCAGGTGAAGGGGTTCTGCCAGAGACGGCAACGACCGGGCGTCCCTGCAGTCTGAACCTGGGACTGTGCTGAGAGAACCTGAATTTGGGGCTGAGATAATGAACATAGACTGACCTCTTGGTCTATACCTGCTCTTTATTTCAGGAAGCAAAAAAGTCTCGCTCCTTCTTCACACCCCGACTAGAGATCTCAATACAGAATCTTCACAGATCATCTGAAATGGGAGAAAAAAGGTTTTGTTTAGATTTATATGACACCTTACATATTCAAGGTTGCTCTAACATTTTCTAAGGCAATAAGCCAGCCCCTGGTAGTTCAGCATCTGTGCAATAAAACCCAGCAGGCATTTAGTACTTAGCAATAGCCCGCAAAGAGCCTTGGGCATTGGAGCCTGGTTTATGTGAGAGGAAATGAAGCCTTACAATAGAACTATAATTCAATTGAAATGGTATCATGTCTTGCAAACCCAATATAATTTTCCCAGAAACGTCTCAGTATGAACTATTGTCAACAGCAGAAGCAACAGAGTGGACGTGTTAATGTCTTGCCTTGGGTTGGAATTTCCTTCCCTTACAAACAACAGTTTTGCTCCTGGAGGTTTGCAGGAGGAGCCGTGTTGTTTGCAGGTTGCACAAGTTGCAGCTTTCCCTCTCTCTCCATCTCTGGGTTTGGGTTGCGATCCCGCAAAGTTGAGTTTCTTGTGCAAGCCCAGATGTGCGCTGCCGGGCTGGACCATGCTGGTCACATCCCTCTGAGGTCGCTCATCCTTTTTCCTAGTATTAATCAGATGGAGAAGCTGCGAGGGTGACTTTGTTGATAAGGCAGCGCTCATGATCAGAACAAAGTTGCAGGATTGAGGAGTAACGGGAGAGACGAGAGCTGACGCTGACCCCATGGGTTGGTCCACCCTGCTCAGCAGCTTCTGGTGGAAGTTCAGCTTCAGCAGTAAGTGCTGGGACTTTGGGAAAACGGCAGCGCATCTCCAAAAGGGTGGTTGTTCTGTGGTGATTAATTTTATACACACAACATCACCTGGAGGGACAAGATCTGTGTTTCTTGGGTTTAAACTATTCCAAATATATTCCAAGTTTGGAAATAACGAACAGCTGTGTGCCTACTGCCAGCCCTGAAAAGTCAACCTGAGAGTGCAAGTATCAACTGGGGTCTGCCGTTATCAGCAACATAGTAAAGAGAAGAGTGAGCTGAAGCACATTCTTAATTTTCCATGCTCTCCAGTCATTCTGCAGAGGTTGAGTAGCCTGGATCTTTGTGGGTGGTCAGAAACCTGGTGCAGCAGATGGAGCTGAGTCTGCAGCACAGCTCGGCTCAGCCCCTTGCCATCGATCCTCACCGGGTTCACCCTGCCAGGGAAGCCGAAGCAGCTGTGCTGGGTGGATGCAGGGCTTCCCAAAAACACGCCGTGCCAGCCTGCCTGGCATTGCCACCACCCAGGATCAGGCTGGACTGATTTCAGCCCATAAAAGGGAATAACCTCCTGTTGCTCTTCCTTCCCCGTCGTGGTGCCAAGCCGGGCGCAGGCAGAGCCAGAACCAGTTTGCAGGGCTGGTGCCGTGCCCATGCTTGTGCCTGTTGAGCAAGCGGGCGGCTGCGGGGCGAGGGGTGGGAGTGCTGCCCTCCCC
>NW_009728280.1:3627-3914 GCF_000703405.1 Apaloderma vittatum | reverse complement strand
TGAGGGGAAAAACCCCTGCGAGCCCAGCGAGCTGACGAAAAACAAATACACCCCCCTCCAAAGCCCACCCTGTGAGCTGAGTGGCAGAGGGGAGCCAGGATTTCTTCCAAACTGGGTGAAAAAACCCGTGGAGCTGGGTGGAATCCTCGCAGGGGGGTGTGTGCCGCCAGGGTGCAGGTGGAAACCGGGCGTCTTCCATCCCCGGGGCGTCGCCGTCGCCGTTTTCCCCCGTCGTGTGTTGGCAGGGTCGGCGTGAGGGTGGGGTTGGGGTTTTGAGGGGGGGGGTG
>NW_009728280.1:0-3569 GCF_000703405.1 Apaloderma vittatum | reverse complement strand
TGGCTGGCTGTTGGTGCTGGAGGAGGTTGGCATGGCGATGGAGCGGCAGCGTTTGGGGTGTTTCTCTTCTAGTGCTGTGGAAACTTCGGGGAAAATCGAGAGAGATACCTCTAGGCTTCCATAACCTCAGGCTTAAATCACCGTGGATGTTTATCGAATGTGTACGTTATTTATGTTTAAATGTCAGTGGCCATTTTTTAACCCTTTAGTGACGAGTCAATTCTCTTTCAAATTTTTTTTTTGGCAAGCCCTGCCCCATCTCAACCTCAGCCTTCCCACAAGTGAAATAAAATGCCGTTTTAGATGCTTTTGTACCTCTCTGCGTCACAGTCGTATGCCTTTAAATAGTCCGTCGTTGGTAACTGCTGAAGTGTATGTCCAGTATTAAATGATGGTGCGGTGTGATGCTTAGACAGCAGCCCTGCGAGGATCACATTGCAGATGAAGTTCACGTAGGAACCTCCTGCAGAGCTTGCAGTTGACCCTTGTAAATGTAAGAAAAGACCTTATTTATAAATGGAAATACCCATCCAGCAAGTAGCTGTTTCTGTGCCCGGGAGAAACTGGATTGGCTGTGGTGAAAAATGATGCCGTTTTATTTAATTTTGATAGGACCTATATTCATTCCAGTTACTTTCTCTAGCCAGCTGTATGAGAGACATTATTTTTACATCTTGTGCCTTGAGCTTAATTTGAAGAGAAAACGAACAAACAACAAAAAAGGAAGAGCAAGGGCTCTTAAGGAGGGGTGCAGGCAGTCAGTTATGTCAATTTATGTTAAGAATAATGTATTCTCATCATAAATAGAGATAATTAATTGTGCTTAGTATATCTCAGAAGGCTTTAGAGAATAAACCGTGCAATGTTTAAACTTAAATGACTTGCTCTCAGATGATAAGCTGAGATGCACATTAGAATAACATCAGGTATTTTTTCTTGCTTTGCATGCTTTGATTATGTAAGTCTTCCGCGGGAAAACGTGGCTGCATTCACCAGCCTGTGTCACCGTATGAAGAAAAACTGACAGCAAGAACAGGCTCTCCCGTGCTGCAGTCACTTGGTGATGTCACGTCCTTTCTGTTTGTACACGCACGCTGCGTGCAGCCCTCGCCCAAATGAAATGGACTCTTTTCAGCAAGCACCAAATGAGATTTTTTTCTTCCTTCCGAAAGCCATTTTCATGCTGCGTGTCACTGGAATTAAACACAGGTGTATAATTTTCACGCCGAGTGTTTCTCCGCCGTGCTGGCATGACTGCTGTAGGTGTAAGTGCTTTTAGGTGCCGCTGCCAGGTAGCTGAAAAGAAATATTTTGCTTACTGCTGGCATTCCTTCCTGTCTGGGAGCTGTGAGCAGGGAGCTTGACTGAGGAGTTAGGTGCCATGTAACCACGGAACGGTGTAAAAGATGACAGTGCCCTTTGAGAACCAGAACAAGACACTCTAAGTGGTGTCAAAAAAAAGAAAATGGAGCTTTTGTTAGTAAGGATACGTTGGCACGTGCGTGTGGTTATCCAGGTGTACGTTTTCTATTTCATGTACGATAGAGCAAAGGGAGTTGTTGAACTTAGTGTAAGACCTGCAGAGTTCTCTGAGGGAAGTTCTGGTATCAGAGAGTGCCCTTAGGATGTGAATAATGGCCTGGTTTAGGCAGATTTTAAAAGGTATTAAGTAAATGTTGAAAGCTGAAATAATATAAAACCCAAAAAATGTACATTGACCCAATATAAAATACTTTACCTTCAGGCTACCTAGTTTTTGCCTTTCTTTAAATTTACAATCATTTTTTAAAACTTTGAAATGAAGTTTTTTCAAAATCAAAGAGTTATGCGGGAAAAATCACATTGTTTTGCCTTTCCCCAATGTCTTCTGGAAGCTTTTTTAGCTTCCTCTTCCTCTCACCTCCCTCAGGTGCCTGAACCTCCCCAAACTATGTAGTAACAAATACACCTTCAGCAGAAAGATGTTTCCTGGCGAGTGCATCACCCTGCCCATCCCAGGTTGCCTGCACTACCTTACCCAAGAGCAAGAAACCAAGAATATACAGACCTGTATTTAATTCAGTCCCTTATGTGGGAGATGAAAAGACAAACGTGAATCTGCAGTGCAACTCTTAAATGATCTTGCGAAGTTAATTCTTGCCCGATTTGGGTAAACTCAAGAATGTGCTTGTGTGTTGGCACTCAGATATTGGAGCATTCGGCAAAACGAAGACAGAGAGACTTAGAAGACAAAAATCAAAGGCATAACAGGTTTTGTTTGAATTTGAGGGATGCAATCCTAGTTCAAAAAAGTTTTTAAGCGTACGGTTGAGGAATGGTGTTACACTGGATCAGTGCTAAGAAAATTCTCGCGGTGGAAATTCAAATTCAATTAGTAACTTTCAGTTAGTTATCGGAGACCAGTAACATACATTTGCTAAAAGTCTGTCCTTCAGAGATGCTTGACCAAGCGTATCTTCTGTATTAAATGAAGTCTCATGTGCAGATGTCGGTACGTGAAATATTTGCAGCTGTTCTTCGAAGTTACCTTTAGTATTTCCAGTGGTTGATTGTCTCTGCCTAAGGAAAGTCTTATTTCTAGTTTGCATCAGCGTAGCCCGAATTTTCAGCTGTTGGGGTTTCTGGTGTCTTCGACAGTCAGGAGCCATTTAGTATGTGATGCAGCTTCTCTGCAGAGGTATTTGGATGCCTCACTCAAGCGACTGACAAATTACATTGCTGGAATTCTTGAAGTCTCTCACGGTAAAACATCTTGTCTCATGAGTCTGTAGCTCTTACACCATCACCAGAGGTGGCTATCAAGTCTTAACAGTGCTTTCAAGGCCTGTAAGTCTCTGTTAGCGCATTTTTTTTTATTTTGATCGAATTCTATTCCCAGCGGTAGCATCAGTGCGGTTCTCCTGATGTTTGTACGTGTAGGTGCACACAAACCGCCCTGCTCTGAAGCTGGCCTTGCTGTTCCATCTCTGATCTCCTTCCACGGAGCGGATCTGTGTTACTCATGGCTTTTGCAGAACTATTTTGGAAGGGTTCTCTAGAAGTTCAGGTTAGTAGTTGTCTTCTGTGAATCCCAGTATCCTTGCAGTATGTGCAGAATTGCACAATAGTTGTGTCTGGTTTATTTCCTTAGGGGAATAATTTCCTTAGGCTGCTGTCATTTGTGTATCTACAATGGACAGCAGCCCCCTAGAGCCCAGGATAAATACTTAGGAAGGAGAATCCTCAAATGGGGTAGTCACATAATGGAAAAAAAAGATGCATTATGAGATTTCACCCGTAGCTAAATGTGTGGTAGATGCCTGTATTTGTGCTTTTGCCGTCATAGTTGTTGGCCAGTTGGCCAATAAATGAATGACAGATGCTCTCTAACGCCTCTCCCTCCCCAAATGGGAAGGGAAGGGGAGAATAAGACAGAGAGACTGGAAAAGAAAACCAGAACAGCTTTAACAACAGTAGAACTAAGAACAAAACAATGAATATAATGAAATATACACAAATATATATATATAAACCCAATACTGAACCCAACCTGCTGTTCACTTCAGAAAGTGCAGCCTCTCAGAAGAGGC
>NW_009728279.1:0-1004 GCF_000703405.1 Apaloderma vittatum | reverse complement strand
GCGCCTTTGCATTGCTACGGTGACAGAGCGAGACCCCGGCCCTGTAAGTGCCCTTTCCTTCTCTTGCCCTGTTGCTCTCCAGCTGCACAGGCTCCGGCCAGGACCCTAGGAGCAGGTCCATGGTCTGTGCCCCTAACACCGTGTCCCCCCACCATAGAGCTCCCTGGTGCTGCCCAATGGGGAGCGGGCACGAGCCATCTCCGAGTACCTGAGCAGCAGCAAGAAGAGGAAAGTGGAGGAGAAGGACTTTGTTACAGACTACGTGAGCCCGGGGCTGGGGGGCTTTGGGACATCCCTGCGCCCTCTCACAGGGCAGCTGGCCCGGCCTCAGCCCCTTTGGCTCCAGCTGTCCTCTGCGTTTCAGGGCAGCGATGCAGACAAAAGCGAAGACAACCTGGTGGTGGATGAGGTCAGTGTGCTGGGCTGCCGGGTGCTGGGAGGGGGCTGGGGTTGGTGTGCGCTGCCCGTCCCTCTGCCCAAGGGGGAGGCACAGGGCGGTGGCAGTGGGATCCCTGAGTTGTGCTCACTGGCCCTCGTTGATGGCAGCGATGAGCTCTCAGCCTGGCCCGCACTCGAGCCACCAACTTGCCATGGCCTGGGGCATCCTTGCACTCCTGCCTGCTGATTTCTCTCCCCATCTCCTCCTAGGACCCATCTTCCCCACACAGCGTCCACTCCTACTCATCCCGGGAGAATGGGGTGGAGAAGGTCCCACTGGGAAGGAAGGAGGCCGTGCCGCTCAGCCCCACCTCCATGGCCTCCTCGAGCAGCACATCCCCGTCTCGGAGCAAGGATGCACCCGCGGTACGTGCGCTGCATGGGGCAGCTGGGGTACTTTACATGGGGGTTGTTCTCAGGTCCCTGCTGCCTGGGCTTGGCTGGCAGAGCTGCCAGACATGGGTCCTCTCACCTCCAAACCCACAGGGTGGACAGTGGTGGGGGCACAGCAGGATCATCTGCTCCATTAGATCCCCTCTTGTGTCCCATCCCCTGCAGCTCTGTCT
>NW_009728278.1:0-3860 GCF_000703405.1 Apaloderma vittatum | reverse complement strand
ATATATATATTTGTCATAGGTCTATAAGATCCATCTGTTTCTCCTACCCTAAGGAATGGCTAATGTCATCGCTTCCGTTCTCATGAGGACGTTTGCTGGTTTTGTAAATACGTGGGCAGCAGAGCTTCCCTTTTTGAATATCCAGTATAAGTAGAAACACTAGCTGTCTAGCACACCAACAAAAACGCTCGCTTTTTTATCTCTTTTTTTTGTGTTTTTCTTCAGAAGTACACTTTTTTCATTATTGCAGGTTTACGATTTTAAATTAAATAAGCTTTTTTCTTTTTTTTTTTGCTCTTTTTTTTTTATTTCCCCTTCTTCTCAGCCTTACAAATTCATTCTGGTCTTTTTTTTTTTTTTCCTTTTTTTTTTAAATTTTTTTTTTATTTTTTTCTCCAAAAGAAAAAAAAAAAAAGGTTTTTTTTGAAGTTTAGGCACAAATGCATTGTCCCACAGTGTGGAGAAGATTGCCGTTCAGTCTCTTAGGCTGTGCACGTACAGCTCGGAACATACTGCGTTAGACATTCTGCGTGATATGTTAAAGAGAGTCGTCCCTCAAGTTGCACTTCTTTATTTTTTTTTTCTTGTCTCTTGGTAGTTTGTTGGTTTTTTTTTTTCCTGCGTGGTTTTTTTTTTTTTCCCCTCTCAGTTTCATCAACCGGGAATGCTGAAAAAATTCTCTTGCGTCTGCGATTCTTTTAACTACTCAGACTTGTCTTATATTACAAAAAAAGGGGGGTTAAGGAGAAGTGTTTACGTGGGGGTTTAAGATAATACAGCTCTTAAGGAAGTGGTCTCTTGCTTTAAATGAAGAAATGTGGCAACTTGGACCTGTGGAAGAAGTGAAAAAAAAAAAAAATTTCATCAGTCGACCCCAAAATCCACGTCGGACCCCTGCAAAAAAAGAGAGAAAACCCCCCAAACTTGCCTTTTTTCTCGTGTTTCGGGTTGGTTTCGCCTCGTTTTTTTACATCTGTCCCATGTGATTGGAGGCGTCGCCCATGCCGGGGTGGGGTCCCGCCAGGGAAAGCGGAGGAGGATCCGAAGATACTTTCTCTTCTTCCCTTCTTTTCAGACACGCCGCTTTAGGGTTCAGGTTTCTTTCTGTTGCATGGAAGCCAAAAAAAAAAAAAAAGAATAAAAAGGCTGTTTCGTTAAAATAATCGCACGTTGAAATTCTGAGTTATTCTGGTTCTGTGCCGGGAATTTCATGGTGGGGATGGGAACAACCCAACGGACAAGCTTAGATGTTGGCTGGGACCTTGAGGATCATCTAGTCCAACCCTTTAAGGTAAAGAAAGAGTTTAAATGAGCTGAGCCTTAAAGGAGTTGAGCCTTGAAGGAGTTGAGCCTTGAAGGAGCTGAGCCTTAAAGGAGCTGAGCTTTAAAGGAGCTGAGCCTTAAATAAGCTGAGCCTTAGAATCACAGAATCATAGAATGGTCCAGGCTGGAAGGGACCTCAGAGATCATTTTAATCCAGCCTCCCTGTCGCCAGGGACGCCACCTCTCGACTAGATCAGGCACCACATGGGGACCGAACGGGAATGGAACCCGGGACCCTCCCGTTGTTAGCGCCACGCTCAACTGACTGAGCTAGCCAGCCCCCTAAAATAAGCTGAGCCTTAAAACTGCCTCAAGTTGAGCAACTCATCACTCCTTTCAGATTGTTCCAAGGTTTAACTGTTCTCACGGTGAAAAATTTCCCCCCGGAGTTCTTGCGTCCATCACCCCTCGTCTCCGCTACCACCTCGGGCTTTCCCAGCTTCGCCTTGAGCTCAGACTAACCTCGGACTTGCTGCTCTAAGCTGAGGATGACGGCGACAGCCTGGTGTAAGATCAGCAGCTTGGTCTGGGGCTTGTCGCTCTTGAGGTGGAGCTGCACCATCCGGCCCAACTCCTTGAAAGCCTCGTTGATGTCGCGGACGCGCAGGCGCTCCCGAGCGTTGTTGGCCATCCTCCTTTCTTTTTCCCTCTCGGCTTTCTGCTCCGGGGTCAGGTCTTCGTCATCGTTATTGCTGGGAGGGACAAAAGGAACACGTCATTTTCTAACGAGGCAAACCCAGACTTTTTTTTCTTCCCGGTGACGTGTTTTATCACTGCAACGTTTCAAACCGTGGTCACCCCTGCACCCCAAAAGACACGCGGGGTGGCTTCTGCGTCCTTTGGGCAACAAAACCTGCTTTTCACCCAGAGCAAAACAATGATTTTAAACGGGAAAAAGCATCTGACTGGTGAGTCAGCGGTGCTGTACGGTTTGAATGGGTTCTGCAAACGGAGTGGGACGTTTTCGGCAGCCTTCACGCCGTGGAACGAAATATCAAGAGTCACCTTTTAAAGCTGGAAGCACGTCCAAAGGCAAAAAAACCCATGTTAGCCTACAAAAGCTTCAAAGCACGTACAAAGGCGCATAAGCGACAGCGGATTCGTGGAGTTTAACAGCAACTACGAGCGCCTCGCATGGGCAGGAAGGGGCTTTCTCCTTCCCAGATCGTAAACGTGCGTGAAAGCCTCACCTCTATGTGTGGTTAATCCGACATTAATTGAGAGAAAATCTCAAGCGTCAGATATTTTCTCCTGCCGTAAGAGATGGGGACTTAACGAACATTTTGACCGGCGGCCCCAGTCTCGCGGGGGCTGCTCTGACACTTCTTACCTCGGCTCGATCCAATCCACCTGCAACTTGGCTAATACTCCCCCTGCTCCCCAAAATTCTTAGGTGAAACCCTCCGCTTAAACCTAATTGAGAGAAAATCTCAAGCGTCAGATATTTTCTCCTGCCGTAAGAGATGGGGACTTAACGAACATTTTGACCGGCGGCCCCAGTCTCGCGGGGGCTGCTCTGACACTTCTTACCTCGGCTCGATCCAATCCACCTGCAACTTGGCTAATACTCCCCCTGCTCCCCAAAATTCTTAGGTGAAACCCTCCGCTTAAACCCAGCGAGCCCCATGGGTTTCCAGCGAGAACAACAAATTTATTTCAGAGGTAAAAGCAAAGCACGGGGTCGGTTCATTCGGATGCGGGCGCCATCAGCTCTTAGGGCACGTTTTTGAGACGAGATGAAAAACCCGTCCTTGTATTCCAATTTGCGCGCAGAGAAACAGCCCAATTGGTCCGTTTGAGAGCAACGCGATAGATCGTGGAGGAATTTGCTCGCTGCCCAAATTTGCAAATTGTTCAGGTTGGAGTACGGGTACCAGACACCCTTCCCCTCACGCTGTGGTTTTACCTGCCAGGAAAAAACCTCAAAAGTTTCCTCCTGTTCTGTTCACTTCATCGAAATCCAGTAAAGGAATTAAATGAAGCGACACTATTATATACTGTTACCTAGATCTTGACCTAGTAATTGATTTGATATCCTTCTTGTCATCCTCTAGTTTCTTGTCCTCAGAAGACTTGGCGTCCTGGAGGTTTTCGTCGCCCTCGTCGTCGGATTTGATTTCGGAGCTCCCCGAAGACACGCTCTGCCCTTGCAGCCCGGTCGGCATGCCTGCGAGGGAACAACACACGCGTGGTCAGGCAGTGGAGACGCTGCTACTCGCGTCCTTCCAAAAAATATCCATCTTTAATACGTCATTCTCCCAACACAACTGAACCTGAGCGAGACCTCATAAAGCGTCGGAGCACCTGCGGCTTTTTCTTCCACGCTTTAAGCTCATCGAACCATTAAGGTTGGAAAAGATCTCTAAGATCAAGTCCAACCGTCAACGCGACACCACCATGGCCGCTAAATCATATCCGCGTTTCCATGGTTTTTTGGAAGATCAGCTGCCTCGAGGTGTTAAGGGCAAACCCTGATGTCCCCCCGCTTGGTAATCATAGAACCACCGAATAGTTTCAGCTGGAAGAGACCTTGAAGA
>NW_009728277.1:0-18702 GCF_000703405.1 Apaloderma vittatum | reverse complement strand
CCATGAAGAATTTCTTCCTAATGTCCAGCCTAAACTTGCCCTGTTGCAACTTGAAACCATTTCTGTCCCTAAATATAAAAAAATTAATTTCTGTCCCTAAACACCTGTAAGAAGAGACCAGCACCATCCTCTCTACAATGTCCTTTCAGGTAATGGTATAGCATGATGAGATCCCCCCTCAGCCTCTTTTTGTCAAACTAAACAGTCCCAGATCCCTCAATCGCTCCTCGTTGAACTTCATAAGATTTCTCCCTACCCAGTCCTCTAGCCTGTCTAAGTCCCTCTGAATGGCTGCACAGCCTTCTGGTGTGTCAACCATTCCTCCCAGTTTTCTGTCACCAGCAAACTTGCTGACAGTGCTCTCGAATCTCTCATCCAGATCGTTAATGCATATATTGAAAAGCACGGGTCCCAGCACTGACCCCTGAGGAACCCCACTAGACACAGGCCTCCAACTGGACTCTGCCCCACTAAATACAACTCTCTGACTTCTTCCTTTCAACCAGTTAGCGACCCACGTCACTACCTGGTCATCCAGACCACACTGCCTCAGTTTACCTATGAGGATGCTGTGGGAGACGGTGTCAAAAGCCTTGCTGAAATCCAGATAGACCACATGCACCGCATGGCCACCATCCATTCACCTGGTTATGTCTTCATAAAAGGCTATCAGGTTGGTCAAACATGACTTCCTTTGGTAAAGCCATGCTGACTGCTCCTAATAACCTTATTATTCTTGATATGCCTAGAGACAGTGCCAAGGATAAGATGTTCCATTACCTTTCCAGGGATGGAGATGAGGCTGACTGGTCTGTAGTTACCCGGGTCATCCTTCCTGCCCTTCTTATAGACTGGAGTGACATTCGCTTTCCTCCAGTCTCCAGGCATCTCGTCCAATCAACCTTCTCATACGAATTAGATCTTCCACACTCTGCTAATTTACATCTACCATGGTATAGATTATTCGTTAAATATAGGTTTACTCTTTTGACGGGAAATATATTTTTATTAGAAAACTTTAATTGAAATTCAGAAAATCTTATCCTTTGCTTTAAAATAAATAATTACAAAATTTTCAGCATAGAGATGAGCATTCACATTCAAAGATGTTTCTGTTTAGGACGATCTCTGGCATGAGATTTTTCACAAGTGTTACCTCCGGTTCCCAAATGAGCTCAGCTAATAATCAGTGGCTTAGTAGAAATCTTCAAGAAACAACATGTCGTTTCAATCCTCTTACAAGGTCAAAGAAACTTTCAGCAAGATTTAATATACATACACAAGCTTGATGTATTGAAGTGATGTATTTTTGTTTTTTGGTTTTTTTTACAATGTTAACAGTTTGATGAGAATTTCAATTAAACATGACTGTGTAGTTAAGATTTCCATCTCCAAATGCAGCTGCAGCAAGTAACCAGACTTCTAATCAAAGCAGTGTTATAATTTAGCATTGATGAGGAAAGCAGTAGCCGTCAGAAGGGAATGACAGAAAGGAGGCAGCTGCTTTCATATCCTTTTAGTGTCCATTTCTTTAATGAGCCTGAGGAGACAATTCCCTGGTGACTGTTCATTAATTAATGAAATTTATGAGAGAAGAAGAAAACAGCATGAAAATAAGTAGAGAACAGATGATGGTGGTTTTCTGTTTGCAGGGAATGAGCATACTGAGGAAAGGAAGATTTTGAATAAAGTAAATTATCTGAGATATTTAACAAAATGTTAAGTTCCCAATTCTCTGATTGGGCTGAAATGAAGTGTGGTTTACAGCTTAACGAAAGTGTATTAGTCAACTTCTGAAATATCCATGGTCAGATCAGAAAGAAAGGAGGAAGCATCCCAGAGGATTCAGAAGATGGCTTTTCCCCATTCTGAGCGAATGCCAATATTTTCCCTGACTTCATTGTATTAATAAACAATTGGATAACTCATAATAGGAAACAATGTCTCCTTCTAGCTTGGTCTTTCAAAGCTATCCCAGTGGCTTGCCCTTTGCATGGGAAGCCCAAGATTCCTTGAGTGAATTTTGCAAGGCAAACCAAACTCTTTCTCAGCCATAAGGATCTCAGGGTACAGAGCAGTTTGTTCCAGAAACAACCTGCAGTGACTAACAAAGAAAAGACAACGTCACAGTGCTGGGCATAAGCCACCCTTCTGTCAGGCTGGAGCCCCTTTGCATATGTATTACATTGTAGGGTAACTGAGGTTGCACAGTTGGTTGTAGTCTCATAGTATCAGTTCACAAAGGGTTTCTTTGCACAACTTGAATTCATGTAATATTAAAAAACCTCAGGCCAGATTCCAAATTGTTCTCTTTGTTCCGATCAGAAAGTGTAAAGTAGCTGAATTTAGACACATTTGTACTGAAGAAAACTCCTGGTAATGCTGATTCTGTCCATTTTTAACTGGGAGCATTTTGTGTAGGACGTGCGAGGAACATGGTGGATCTCAGCTCTGCAAGTGCAAGCTCCTTAAAGACTCGATGTTAGCAGCTTATGTCAGAGCAGCTACGAGTCTACTGTAAAGAGAATGAGCTGAGGCAGCAAAGACTGGACATGCAAGATAGACTCTGACCATAAAAACTCCAAACGGCAACCCATCACGTTTTGAAGATTTACATTAGAAAGGCCATAGTGACAATCACACTCATACAATATGCCATTTTGGAAGTCTGTTCCACAGAATCTTGCATCTCTTGCATATGCAGTAGTCAAACACAAGCATTTCATTCTTGACACTCTATACCACACACAAACTGCTCCACATATGTTCACAGGGTGGGTAACTACAGCACGTGCTTTTTCTATCAAAGTTTCTAAATGTCAGGAATGTTACACATTTTTCTCAATGGCTCTTCTGTCTGGTGAATGACGGAGAAATAAACAAACAGCAAAAAGAGTTGAGCAATTTTATCCAAGGTCATAAGCAATGAGTTAATGAAAAATATATATGAACTAAATTATAAAAAAAAAGATATGACAATTAATATTAGAAAATACTGAACACAGAATGCCCTGCTCCCTTTGTATTGTATTGTTTTATCAAGTGTGTTGTATTAAGGTATCCAGGATGATTTTAATAGAGTCATGGAGACTTGGGTAAATATGGATAAGGCATAGATAATAAATAAAGTCCTTGCTCCCATCATAAGTATGTTACATTTTATATTTTGCCATTAAATAGTCTTAATTTTATTGTATTGCTCAAATCTCTTTGCATTTTTTTCTAAAACCTACAGCTCCACAAGTCCTATGAAAACTTCAGTTTTTAATTGCAATAAAGATTACAATTAAAAAAAAAAAACAACCCATCTACCAAACCAAAACAGAAAGATGGAAGTAAAAACATTTATTTTAAAACAGTGTTTTAATATTTAAAGCAGTCTTATATTTCTCTCTAATTTGTTTTACATTGGAAGGGGTAATCTGCTCAACTCTTCTTCCTGACTTCTTGGGAATGACAGTACCAGCTGTCTGTGAGAAAGGACCGTAGCTATACAACATCTTTTTACCTGTGTGAAATGAATTCATTAACTCCAGTCTGGTTCAAGACTTCAAAATAATTTCAGCGCAAACATGAAAGAACAAAAAATAAGAGTAATTAACAAGTAAGGAGTTTTTATTAGTCTCCTACTCACTACATTCATGCAGAACTGTGTGGTAGGGAGTGGAAGTCTGTCTTGTTTCACTGCAAATTATTTCATTGACTTCTAACAAAATGCAGCTTGCTCGGCCCAGCCATTTCACTGGTAAGAATGATCAGTAAAACCCCTTCAGATTAAACTATGTGCTGCTAATTACAAACAGTCATTCTGACCTGAACTTCAAGTTTCGCATTTTGATGAGAAAGATTGAAAATTTTGACCATTTACCTCCTTTCATGGATAGAAATACATGTCTAAGGCCATCTTTAATTCAGACACAAGTGAAAATACAACATAGAAGAATCCATACATCTTTTAAATTATCTAAGTATTAAGATAAATTGTGTCTATCAGGAAAGACTGGTGGATTACCCAAGGCAGCACTCACCAGACCCAATGTCAAATTGCCAAACAATTATAAATATCTTTCTTAAGTTAGATGGCAAAACTAGCAGAAGTTGAGAGTGGTGATTTCTAAAAGAATCTGTGACAAACCCACGTGCAAGTCAGCAGGATTCTAGCACTCTTAAGTTATAACCAGAATGATATAAAGGCTCTTGAGGAAGAAGGAAGAGGGGTTGTTCTTAAGGGGAGCAAGAATAAGAATAAAAAATATTGCTTTCCACATTTTTCTCTTTTTAATCATTGAAATCACCAGTTGAGCAGCTCTTTCACACCGACATGACCTGACTTTAATGGGAACTAACAACCTGGTCAAGAGAATGGGAATGAAGCAGCTCTGGAAATGCAAATTGCTGGTGGATATAGAAACCCTGTCCTTCTCACTCATACCCGACTGGAACATAGAATAGAGATGCCTCGATGGTTGGTGCAGAAGCCACACAGCTGGCACAGGTAACCATGACTCAGGCTGTAAAAAACAACTCACCTGATTGCACCATAAAATTAATAGCTCCATCCATTCCTTTTATTTGACAACATATTTTCCTCTGACACAACCTGTTTCTCCCAGACAGCAAAATTTCCAATGCTATTCACGAACAATGAATTCTTAACTGATTTTTATATTCAGTTGTACATCAAAATTGATGGCAAGTGTTTTTAAAATATATGTAGTTCACATCTAATACTCTTACCTTAATGAAGCTAGTAGGAAGTCTGAACAAATTTGGTGAAAATGCAGCCAACTTCCTAAGAAAAAGAAAAAAATGTTTAGATATATATAAATAATATAATCGAAATTATGACTGTTAAATAAATAAAGATATCAAATCAGGTGAGAGCTTTTTATGCCAGCACTGTATTAAGATACACATATGCTGCTGCTTCCCAGCCCTTGATTAACTCTAACTGTAGATATAAATATAAACATATTTTCTGCTAATATTAATTTCCTTGCCAGATCAACATACAGAATTTGCTTATATATTGCATTAGAAATGATAGAGGAAATTAATAAAGAGTAAAATTGTCTCTTATCTTTTATGATATAAGTAATAGGAAAACTAATTTCAAAACAAAGGCTGAACCTTCTCTCCAGAGCCCTAGAAGATTCTTTTTTTAGTTCCACAGATTTTTTCATCATTCTTGAGGGTTATCATCATTTTCTTTTCATATTTAATAAAGATCTAAGACTAATAAAACTAAAAATTTAAGAATTTTAAAGAATAAAATAAGAATTACTGTTAAAAGTATTACAAAATAATTATATTGTCTTTCTGCAATTTTAAGACAATTGGTAAAATATAAAGGCATATATCTCCTAGAGTGATGAAAAGATCAAATTGTTGGCACTATTACTCAAGTTTTAGTCATGACATGAGAGCAAGAAGAACCTGAATAGAGTTCAAAATGTAAATCTCATTAAGAAGCACTTACTTCTTTGTAAGATTCTTATTTACCTTCTAAAACACATTGCTACAAGGTATCTCTGACATGAGCAGTGACAAGCAAAACAGACAGGAAAGAGGCCTCACATCTGACTTCACAGAAGTAAAAATTAGTGTGCTCAAAGACCTGCCTCCTCTCTCTGACAAATTCCTTCTGTTCTGATGAAGAAATTCTCACTTAAATAGCTTGGCATCTTTATTTCTATGATGAAATAGAACAGGCAGATTTGGGTGTTTATTTTCAGTGACTCAGACACACATCACTAATTGTTCTGGGGTGGATGGCAAAGCCTAAAGGTAAGAAGAGGAATGATTGCTGATTTACTTTCAGTTTCCTTATGCAGATATATCCTAAAAGACCAAGAGCAGGAGTCTGTAAATGTGATCCGTATTTCAGTGCAATTGTACTTCCTACCACAGTTGTTACAGATTAAGCACCTGGGCTGCAACACTCATTTTCAGACCCTTTTAGTGCATGTTTTTCCTGGTAGTTAACAGCCAAATACAAAGTTCAGTCTTGACCTTTTGAAATTTGCTTTCCACAAAGTAAAGTCTCCTTGCTTCAGATTCAAGCTCCTCCTTCCCCTTTTACACTTCTCGTTGCTTTTATTTAATTGCATGTTTCAGAAATACCGTACCAGAACATTTTGGCAGACTTGAAGACCCCAGTCAAAAGGATTCTCTGACAACACTGATGACACCTTTTAACTTCCCACACAAGCTTGCAGTGCCCACTTTCAACTTACAAGTTGCTTGTAAGTTTATTAAGGCACTGCCTTCTGCCAGCTACACCATGGAGCAATGGTACTTAAACGGAACATGAGCAAAGAAGATATTAGAGCTACATCTGGAACACATAAAATGTCTTGAGGAAGGAAGTTGTGGGGAAAGTACAGGCGTTAGGTTTTCTGAAAGCTGCAAAATGATGTGGCATTCACCAAGAAAGTTTCTCCAGTTGTATTAATTGCAGGAGGAGGAAAGACCACGCTTGGGGTATGTGAAACAGATGTGGATGAGAATGAGGCTCTAAATGCATTTCTCTGGGGAGTAAAGATGGGATTGACCATGTTTCCTCTATTTTATCTAAGGCTGGTTGTATCTTTCATTTTGTTTTTCCATTTCTGTATTTTTCCATTTTAGATTCTGAAGAAAGATAGTGGGTTTTAAACAAAAAAGCAAGCAAAACACTTTTTCTACCATTCTTTTTAAAAATTTCTGGTATTAGAATTGTAAATCCTGAAGGTCCATTCACTCAGAAGGAGGGATCAGCAGGTGCTTTATATATAAAATCTTCACAGCTTTTGTTTGATTTTCAAAAGGAAAATAAAGTAAATTAATATAGATCAGAGAGTTAACCAGTAAGACATGAAAAATAGTCCAATCAGTCCTCCAACACTGCAGTTCTGTACTCTGTGAATGAACAATCAGATCCTTGAAACTCTGCACTAGGATTTACCTTACAATTTACACTAGAGCCTGAACTCCAGGTTACAGCCCTCTCCCATTTCCTTAAGTTTGTTAGCATGGCTCTAGCACTATAATGACCCTGTTGAAATAAATTCTGAAGTCACATGGATCATGTGAATACAATTTATGAATCAGATTTGGGAGGCAGCAGCCTTAGCCCTGGCTCCTTGTTGATTTTAAGAAACAGGCCAGGCCCAATCCAAAAGCTTGAGATCTATCTTTTCCACATCCTGGCACATGTTTACACATGTTTATATGTATTTTAACCAACATACGTTTATATTCAATAGCCTCAATGGTTCTAGTATTTACTGTAGCTTTACACTCATGCATTTATTTCTTTCAGTTGCATTTACTCCCAGTTCACCTTGACAATACTGGGAAGAGAGTCATGCTCACAGCTTTTATAATGATTTGGGATCTTTTCAAATGGATGTGAAACAAAACACTGCTGTGAGCAATTTGATATAATTTATGCCAGATATTGTTACTTTTCTTTGTGTTCCATCTATTACAAATGCACATGACTTATTGGAGTTGTTGGTTCTTGTGGAGGAAAGAACCCTCATAAATTCTGCTGAGTAACTAACTCTTTTAAGTGGCTGTGTATTTTAGTAGCTCATAAATATGCCTGATTCCAGCACTGGCTTTACTATATTTTTAATTTTCCAACAGATTGGCCATAGTTTCAAAGGTTTCATCTGAAACCTTCTGGTCTATTTAAAGGGCACAATGTACTCAACTGTTCAAAAGGCACTTGATCCCATGAATACACTTTTCTAGCAATGGGATAGTCATTTTCCAGGCCAGTAAAAATCTGTTACTCACTGGAACACAAACAACTTGTGAGAGGGAAGGCTCACGCTGATGGCTGGCAGTATGACAAAGGGAAAAGGGAAATATGGCCCTTTTCTGAATTAAGTTGCATTGACTCTATCTGTTCCAAATATTTGAGTCAACTCTTTTCTTCTCATGATACTTATGACAATAATAGGATAACAGATTTATGTCATGAAGGCACTGACCTTTATCAGAGGGAACATTTTGACAGAAAAAGATGTGATATGCTGCTACGCTCTATAATTTTGACAATGACTGACAGTGTGGCTGTTTATCGACATGGCAAATCTTATGCTTATGTTTTTACATTGTCATCCTTGGATTAACTCCTGCTTTTTAGTGCTTTTGATCACATAAACTTTTTTTCTGATGAAATTGCTAAATGGAGACAATTCATGGTGCTGGGAAAACTTGATTCACCTCACATCCACAGAATTAACTAAATACTCAAGGGAAAGACGAGTTTTGGGGAAAATCACAGGTAAAACTTGTGAACACTGATGCTCCGTCTGTTCTTCCACTCCAGAGTGAGACTATTCTCAGTTTAAGAAAATTTACTTTACATTGCTTGCTTTGGTGTTAAATGTTGTGTATTGACAATGAATATTTGATTCTGCTCATTTTTTCATTGAAGTGCTGGATTTGAAGGAATAAGAGCAAATTTTAACTTTGAAAAAAAAGTTGTTACCGCATGGAATTTGAATACTTAAGATATAATCAGTTGCAGAATGGTAGGGGTTAGAAGGGACCGCTGGAGGTCATCTAGTCCAACCCTCTTGCCAGAGCAGCTTTACCAAGAGCGGGTTGCACAAGATGTCATCCAAGCAGGTTTTCAATGTCTCCAGAGACTAAGACACCACCACCTCTCTGGCAGCCTGTTCCAGTGCTCTGCCACCCTCAAAGTAGAGAAGTTCCTCCTCATGTTCAGAAGGAACTTCCTATTTTAAAGTTTGTGCCCATTATCTCTTGTCCTGTCATTGGGCACTACTTAAAAAAGACTGACTCCATCACCCTGTCACCCAACCCTTTAAGTATTTATAAACATTGATAAGATCTCCCCTCAGTCTTCTCTTCTCCAGACTAAAAAGACCCAAGTTCCTCAGCCTTTCCTCCTCAGAGAGATGTTCTAGTCATCTAATCATCTTCGTACCCGTCTGCCATACCCTCTCCAGTAGTTCCCTGTCCTTTAACTGTGATGTCCAGAATTGGATGCAGGACCTTAGATGAGGCCTCACCAGGACAGAGCAGATGACCTCCCTCAACCTGCTGGCCACACTCTTCTTGGTGCATCCCAGGATGCCATTGGCCTTCGTGACCACATTGCTGGTTCATGGTCATCCTATTGTCCACTAGGACTCTCAGGTCTTTTTTCCCTGAGCTGCTTTCCAGCGGGTCAGCCCCTAGCCTACACTGATATATGAGGTTATTCCTCCCCAGGTGCTTTACCCTGCACTTGCCCTTGTTGAATTTCATGAGGTTTCTCTCTGCCCAACTCTTCAGCCTGTCCAGGTCACGCTGGATGGCAGTGCAGACTTCTGGTATGTTAGCCACCCCTCCTAGTTTTGTGACGTCAACAAACTTGCTGAGGATATGCTCTATACCCTTCATCCAGGTCATTGATGAATATATTGAATAGGACCAAATCAAGTAATGACCCCTGAGGAACACCACTTGTTACAAACTTCCAGCTAGACTCTGGGCCACAAACCACAACCCTCTAAGCTCTTCAGAAAGTAGAGCTCTAAGCTTCCTTCAAAAAGTATAAATAGATAAATTTATGTTTCTTTCTCTTAAGGGTTGGTGGGCAGAGACACTTCATCACCATATTAGCAAAAAATCCCATCCACAAGAAAAAGCCATATGTCCAGATAATTAGACAAAGTGAAAAGGAAAGAGACATGGAATCATAGAATCATAGAATTGTCAGGGTTGGAAGGGACCTTAAAGATCACCTAGTTCCAACCTCCTGCCATGGGCAGGAACATCCCCCAGTAGATCAGGCTGCTCAGAGCCCCATCCAGCCTGGCCTTAAAAACTCCCAGGGATGGGGCTGCCACCCCCTCTCTGGGCAACCTGTGCCAGGGTCTCCCCACACTCATGGGGAAGAACTTCTTCCTCACGTCCAATCTGAACCGACCCATCTCTGGCTTCAATCCATTCCCCCTAGTCCTACCACTACCCAACATCCTAAAAAACCCCTCACTAGCTTTCTTGTAGGCCCCCTTGAGACACTGGAAGGCCACTGTAAGGTCTCCTTGGAGTCATCTTTTCTCTAGAAAAAGCCATTTGGCTCAAGATTAGTATTTTTTTCTTAATTAGAAATTGTAATTTCCAATGCACACTTCAGTAGTCAAACTAAACTGTTCTTGCTGCCTGTTCTTCTCTGAGTAACAAATTCTTGTTTTATGGGGACTGCAGTATAACAACATGGTATGGCATGCAGTATTCAAGTCTTTTTTTTTTTTTTTTGGTCTAGCATGAAGCATGCTTCCAGTGCTGTGTAGTGCAAACAGAATTGACAGCCTCTGCCCTAGAGGGTCTTATTTTGCCAACTTTTACACATGAGTAATTTCATTCACTTGGAATTTATGTCTGTTCTCAGTGAAATCACTGGTGAAGTTCCCTGTAACTTCAGCAAAACAGGATCAAGACCAGGGATATTAACATTGATTCATGTGGGAACTCTCAGAGAACAAATCAAAGTGGAATACAATCAAAGCAATGAAAACTTGTTTTCCGTCTTTCACCTTCCATGATTTAGGTATAAAATTGCCTGGATGTAGCATCACTTTTCATTCAACTCTCTGAGTGGCATATAATGAGGTTTCATTGTTCACTATGACACTTTGACAAATGTTGTGTTACTATTGCTCTTAAGAGTGACTATACAAAACATCCCCACTCCGGAAGCACGGCGCAAGTCTAGTGAGAATCCAAATGAATTATGCATGAAACACAAGAAAGGAAGCAAATGTTAACTAATTTCAAAATGGGTCAAAATCATGACAATTTAGTTGGTGACAAGTGAAGTCATTTTTCTGCAATATTAAGCGTGTCCCTTCTGCTAGACTGATTTACAGAGCAGAAAAGGTCATTTTCCAGACAGATGGGGAATTTCCCAGGCATAGGGGAATTCAGCTTCTACATGTCAGATATAATGAGAACCAATAAATTAGGCAAAGCTCCTGTTTACCTAAGCTGAAATATTGATGGCCAAGCCCATGAGAATGCTAATGTCTACATTCATCTTTTTTTTTTATCTTGATAGAGCACAGTAGCATATGTTGTGATAGATCTATATATCACAGGTACAGTAACATTAGAAACGGTACCAACCACAGACTGAAGACATAATGCAACTGAATAATTTCAGTTTCTTCCACACAAATTTCACCTTTATCATCTAAAATAAACGGGGATGCAAAGCATTGCTTGAAGCACTGATAGCAGATTAGAAGATCTTTTATGTTACCAGTGACTAGAAGCTGGTATGCAAGCCATGTGACATGATCTGGTGTTCTCCATCCAGTTTCCAGATTGTGACGCCATATGGCTCCTTCATATGGCAGTGTATTCCAGGCACAAGGATTGCAACAAACCTTTCAAGACAGAAAGGTACCATATGACTGGAAAACAGCAAGCTTAATAGCTTAAGTTTAGAGAACAGAAGCGATTCATAGAGCTAAAGGCCTTTAACTCCAAATTCTGAAGAATGTATTCTGGAGAGAATAATTAAAATCTTGAAAACAAGTGGAAAATAGGGTAAAATACAATACTCGTTTACTACCAGAACCTTATATGACAATAATCTGGTAATTTAGACACACAAAATTGTCTGTAAAAAACTGTATACCCATCTCAGGGGCATGCCAACATATGCGTGGAACACGTGTAGGTAGACAGAATGTGCATAGATAACACATATGGAGGTTCATAAAGAAGCAGACCATAAGTTCTGTTGAGATCTTACGGATCATGACCAGAGGGGAAGTCACAAGAAAAAAGTTATGTCATGCATCTGCTAGAGACAGTTGGATCAAACAGAAACAACAAATGAAGCTTTCCTGAAATCTCCTCCAAAACTAGTGTCTTGATTTTCATGGAAGACTTTAGCTTTGCTAAAAGGGTCACACAGAAGGGCAATCCTAGAAATTTCTAGATCGTTTTGACACAGCTGATGGTGGGTTGAATGGAGTAGCTTTTACTGCACACAACTATATGAAGCATGGGAAATAAATTAGATCTGAATTTCATGAATGTAATGCCAACTCAGGAATATAATATAATGCAGGTAATACTATTCAATGATGTAGTAGTCTGCTGCAGTTAATTTGAGATTATTACATTTAAAATCTTGAGAGAACTGAAGAAGATCAGCAGTAAAATAGAGACATCCAGGACTTCAGGGGTTCAAACTACAGTTTTTCAGAGACCAGTTTGGCAGGATCCTGTGGGAAACTTCCCCAAAGTGGAAAAAAACAAAACAAGACAGGAATCCTGACTGTTCAGCAAGACCTAGTGAAAGGTCCTTCACATGCATCAGGACAACCCCTTGTGTCAATACAGGCTGAGTAGCTGTGTGAAGAAGGGCTTGGCAGTGTTGGTGGATGGAAAACAGAATTTGAGCCAGCAATGTGGTCTTGCAGCCCAGAAGGCCAATCATGTCTTGCGCTGCATCTAGAGAAATGTAGCCATCAGCTCAAGGAAGGGGATTCTCCTGCTCTACTCTGCTGTTGTGAGACCTCATCTGAGTGCTGTGTCCAGCTCTAGGGCCTCCAACATAAGAAGGATGTGGGCCTGTTGGATCAAGTCTAGACAAGCCCTTAAGTTGCACCAGAGGAGGTTCAGGTTGGATATTAGGAAGAATTTCTTTACTGAAAGAGTTGTCAGGCGTGGGAACAGGCTGCCCAGGGAGGTGATGGAGTCACCATCCCTGGAGGTGTTTAAGAGATGAGTAGATGTTGCGTTGAAGAACACGGTTTAGTGGTGCTGACAGGGCTAGGAAAAGGTTGGACTCAATGCACTTGAAGGTCTCCTCCAGCCAAAACTCTTCTATGATTCTATGATTCTAAGGGCAACAAAGATGATCAGGGGTTGGAACACCTTCCCTCTAAGGAGAGACTGAGAGAGTTAGTGTGTTCACCCTGGAGAAGAGAAGGTTCTGGGGAGATCTTATTGCAACACTTCAGCAATTAAAGAAAGAAAGATAGGGATAAACTTTTTAGTAGGGCTTATAGTGATAGGACAACAGGCAACCATTTTAAACTAAAAGATCGAAGATTTAAATTAGTTGTAAGGAAGAAATTTTTTACAGTGAGGATGTTGAAACACTTGAGGTGGCGCAGGTTTCCCATAGAGGTAGTAGAAGCGTCATCCCTGGAAACATTCAAGTACAGATTAGATGGGACTCTGATCAACCTGATCTAGTTGAAGATGTCCCTGCTTGTCACTGGGGTTGGAGAGTGGAGTTGGACTAGACAACCTCTAAAGGTCTCTTCCAACCCAAATTATTTTATGATTCTTTCTTCACAGGCAATCTCCTAAAAGAATGGCCCATCCTGATGTTCAGGGACTCAAACAAGAGTAGCAGAAGACCAGCACGGATAAACAGGGAAATGTAGACTCAACTCAAACATGGAAAGGAAGAAATAGAGATGGGTTGTCTAAAAGGACTGTGGAGACATTTACTGAGCGAGCAGTGTTGGAGTTAGAACTCAGGTGGAGTTCAGTCTACCAAGAGATGTGAAAGACAACAAGGAGACCCTCTATCAGTACATCATCAGCAAAAGACAGGGCAAAGAAAATGCTTGTCTTGTATAGAAGGGAATTGGTTGACGGCACAGTGATGAAAAATAGTGAAGAATGAGTCACTCTGTAATAACTTTGCTCAGTCATTACTGGCGAGTCTGCTCTTACCAGATCTCTGTGCCTAACAAAAAGGTTTGGGACTGAGGGAAAGCACAACAGAGGACAATAGTACCAGGAACTGCCTTACAAATGAGACATATATAAAGCCATGGAAAGATCAGTGATGTGTCCAAGCATACTGCAGGAACTGACATCATTCTGAGACTGCTTTCTGCCATTTTTGAAAGATGAAGGGAACAAGTGACTGGAGAAAGGCAATATTATACTCAGAAAGAGGGAAGATTGGAATACAGAGAATTACAGGCTCAACAAAGAGCAGAATAGAATCTTCAGACTGGTACTACTGTATGCAACAGCACAGTCTGAGGACCAAGCCTCTACGGACCATTTCTACGGACCATTTCTATGGAAAAGATTATGGTGCCCTGAGGGGCAGAAGATTGAACACTGTCTGCAGCTTGTCCTTGCTGTCAAAAGGGCTAAGTGCTTTTGAGGGTGCAGTACAGCCAGTCAGCTGAGGAAAGTGATGTTTCCCCCCCACTCAGCCATCATGAGATCATGTTCATAGTACTACAGCTAGTTTTGACTTCCCCTGTATGAGAGCGTCAAACTAGGAAAGTCCAGGAGAAGCCACTGAGAAGAGCAATGGTTGGAGCACTTAGCATGCAAGGAGAGAGAGAGATGGAATTTTTAGATGGGGAAGGAAAAAGCAGTCTTCATCTACAAAGAAAAAAAGGATAGAAGACATAGACTCAGTAAGGTACATTAAGAAAATACATGAAGCAACAATGAAATTCAGTTTGAGTATTAGGAAATTCAATTTGGATATTCATTTTTTGTGATAAGAGTCATTAAGTAGTGGAGTGGATTGCTCAGAGA
The DNA here is from genome assembly GCF_000703405.1 of Apaloderma vittatum. Lineage (NCBI taxonomy): Eukaryota > Metazoa > Chordata > Aves > Trogoniformes > Trogonidae > Apaloderma > Apaloderma vittatum. Next base: position 4,158 of record NW_009728277.1, on the reverse strand, counting down.
GGCTATGGAGTCTCCATCTTTGGAGAGGGTCCTTGTGCATCCCTGAGAAACCTGGTCTAACTTTGAAGCTGGTCCTGTAGAGGACTTGCAGAAAGTTAGACTGGGCAATCTCAGAAAATCTTTTCAACTTTAATTAATCTGCCATTCTTTGACTCTAATTATACAGCAAAGAACAGATGAGTGGATAAGGAACGATAGCATCCTGGCAGAAAATCTATCCCAGCAGGCAATGGCTACCAGCACAATTTCCTTAAAAATTTACCATGGAATTTTTAGTAGAACAGTACCTGGAAGCTGCAGTACAGTGATTTATTTCATTCCAACATGTAAAAAGACAATTTCAACTGGTATCTCATTCTGAAATAACATTCTGAAATCTTCAGCCACTATTAAAATGAAAAAATCTACTTAATTAAAAAGTCTTAATTAAGAAAAAGTAAAGCAGAAAACTGTTGAGAAGACAATTTACAAGTAAGATTCAGTCTAGTGTCATATGAGGGGATACAAATTATTTTGATCTTAATCTTTGACTCTTATCACTGAGCTAGTAAAACTCTTGGGAATTCTCCTTCTGCAAGCAAAACCCTAGTTGGCAGAGAAAGTAAGTATAGCTGGCTTTGCTCCAGCATACAGGCAAGAAGGCCTTTTCCAGGGGAGGCGTGGGAAGCTAGAATGGCTCATTATAATGGATACTGGTTTTGACAGTAATAAAGAACACTATCACCTCTCAGTATAAGTACCTAAATGTGTTGAATCATGAGATTACTGAACATAAATATGCATTCCATAATATTTGGGACAAAATTTTCACTTTTTTTTTTTAATAAAACCCCACCAAACAAGAGAACAAAAAAACTCCTCAGAATAATTGATTTTTGGAAGCCTTTAAATTCATCAAAATAAATTACTGCTATGAAATAATGCTAGAAGAAAAAATACCTGTATTACATATTAGAATTATTTTTTTTCTGCAAGAGTTGCATTGTTTTCAATAGCGGCAATTTAAATGTGATGCTGGATTCTGATTTTTCTTGTAACTATATGAATCCCAACTTGCATAATTATTAAAGCATTTGTAATCAATTTTTACATCGTTTTCTCAGAGCTGAATTTAGTTCCTACCTCTCCAAATTTCATTCTTTTTTTTTTTTCACCATAAAGGATAACTAACTGTAGCATAGAAGTAAACATTATAATCTGTATTTTAATGTACATTCTCCTTTAAACTATAGTCTTCTAACCATTTAGGATCACATTTCATAAAATACACAAAAGAACTTATTTGTTGAGACTAAAGAGAAAAACATCAAAACTCTATAGACCATATATCGGTATTTTCTTAGGACATGCTACTCAGTTCTTGACAAACCTGTCCTGCTAATAAATTTTATTTATGAATAATGTCAGGCTATAAAACACTGCACAATTTTCAGTACAGTCCAAAGACTGAAAAGTCTTCCTCTGCCATTGACATTCGGTCTAGTTCTGGATTCCAGACAGAATTCCAGACGGGAAGATTTATGCGATGTGCACAGAGTACATTAATCCACTGCACTACAAAGTCCATTAATTTTGAATACTCCTATCAATTGCACTACATGACATGGTGATAACTACATTATTACCTTTATAAAAATGCCTCTCCTGATATTAAGGGCCTCATTTTTACTCTCTGGATACTTTTTGTAATTTTGTACATGCACATGGATATGCAGAAATATCAGACACATGTGCATGTATGTTAAATATTTGTATGAATATTTATCGCATCTTTAGTATCATAATATCAAGGCACTCGTAATTGTATTAGAGATCCATCATCTTCTTTAATAGTTTATTTTGATTATTAAACATTGTAAATGGCATTGTCCATAAATGGAACCTAATGAAATTAAAGGCCAACAATAGAAAGTAAAGCCAACTACTCCATCCAATTTTGATAGATTTAAAAGATCTAAGATGAAATTCTGATTTGACTGAACTATTCCATTTCATGGAGTCAAGATGTGCTTTTCAGTCTTAGAGGAGAGAGTCTATATCCCAATATCCCAATACTTAACAACATTTACCTAAAATGAGGAGAGGAGATCTAGATGCTTCATAACAAAGTTGACACATACTAGAGTTTACTGAACGTAATCAGAAGGATCTCAACAGTTTGGGGAGATGAGTTGGCAGAAACCTCATGAAGTTCAACAGAGACAAATGCAATCCAGATAAATATAGGATTGTTTGTCTGTTTTTCTTTTTTTTCTTCTGCTTCTTTTTTTCAGTTGGAGGATGGTCAAATATTGAAGCAGGTTTTCCCAAAAAGCTGTGAGATCTCTGTCCTTGGGTGTGTTCAAGAGCTGACTGGTGACAGTCCAGGGAAATCTCATGTAACTAGACCTACCTTGAGGATTAGAAGCCTTTCAGAAGTCCCTTCCAATTTAAATTGTTCTCTAATTACACGACTTTAAAATGAGATTTTATTACCATCTTTAGCTCTCAAACGGATGCTTAAAGAAACTCTCTTGAATGTGCAGTGATAGGGTAGGACGCTGGCTGAAACACAGGAAATTCCAGATAAATATAACCAAAGACTTCTTCATTGTAGGGGTAGTCAAGCACTGAAAAAAGGGGAAGAGAAACTGTGAGATTTCCAGGCTTGGGGATATTCAGAAGATGGCTGAAAGAAGATTTTGAGCAAGGTGATCTAATTTTGAGTTTAGCCATGCTTTTTGTGGGAGCTTGGTTTCCACCAGCTTTAGGATCATTTCAAGCTGAAATCATTGAATGATTCTGAATGTATGAAATTACCTTAAATTTTCCATTTATTTTAAAAGCTTAAGTGAAAAGTTGCCTTCAGGAATTCTGCAATTATTTTTGATAGAAATATCAACATCTGGTTGCAAAAACATCATAGAGCAAAATTTTTTTTCTTCATACACACATATTCAGTACATTATTTTACACCAATTTCTGATTCAAGTTTGCATTTGCAAAGACATAAGTCACTCTAATCAAATCCATAGAGTGCATAAGCAGCAATTAACCGTGGATTTCTACTCCACTTGTAAATGTGACAAAATTGGTAGAGCTGGAAATAATCAATGATTATATGACCTAATCTAAGTTATCTGTTTTTTTTTTCTTCTTGGATTATCTCCAGGAGGTACTTATGGGATGTTAACAGAAAAAAAAATAAAAAAACATTTTTTAATTATAGAAAGTCAGTAGGACATTGGTCTGTCTATGGGTGGTCAAACACTTTCAACAGAATATGTTTATTAGAGAGATGTGTGGCTGCCAGATGTTTTAAACCACAGCCTGCTTTCCAAGCATTTTTCAGATTTATGTTCAGAAAACAAAAGTCTGAAACGCTTTTTTCCACGTAAAAAAATGGGTACAAAGAGAGAATATTTTGCCATCCTGAAAGTGACGTATTTTTATTAATAACCATAGAATCACTAAACTGTGTTCTGAAGTGCCATTTCTACATGATTTTTGAACACCTCCAGGGATGGGGACTTCACCTGTTCCAATATATGACATCCTTTTTGGTGATTTTTTTTCCTAATATCCAATCTAACTCCCCTGGCAGAACTTGATCCCATTTCCTCTCGTTCTATTGCTGGTAACTTGGGAAGAGACTAACACAACTACCTCCTTTCAGGGAGTTGTAAAGAATTATGAGATCTACTCTCAGCCTCCTCTTCTTCAGATTAAACAACTCCAGTTCCCTCAGCCGCTCCTCGTAAGCTTCACCATCTTTGTTGCCCTTCTCTTGAAGTGCTCCAGCACCTTGACACCTTTCTTGTCACAGCGATCCCAAAACAGGATTAAAGGTGAGGCCTCACCAGTGCTCAGTCCAGGGTCCCGATCCCTGCCCTGCTCCTGCTGGCCACCCCACTGCTGACCCAGGCCAGGACGCCATTGGCCTTCTTGCCCCGCTGGGCACACTGCTGGCTCCTGCTCAGCCCCTGCCCACCAGCATCCCCAGGGCCTTTTCTGTCGGGAAGTTTCCAGCTGTTCCTCCCCAAGCCTGGAGCGCTGCTGGGGCTTGGGCTGACCCAAGGGCGGGACGCAGCACTTGGCCTTGTTGAACTTCATACAATTGCCATCAGCCCATCAATCCAGCCTGTCCAGGTCACAGAATCATAGAATCATAGAATCATA
>NW_009728276.1:1230-1487 GCF_000703405.1 Apaloderma vittatum | reverse complement strand
GGACTGCTGGCGTTGCCCGGCACCAGGCTGCCCGCACCGACACTGACCTCCTTGCTGAAGTTGACGCTGATGAGAGAAGAGTTGGGGTCCCTGAGGATCAAGGGCTGCTCCAGGCTGAAGTGGCAGTCCCGGCCGGCTCCCTGCACCCACTCCTCGTAGACCTTCTCACGGTAGCCCCGCAGCAGCCCCATCATCTCCTCGTACTTCTCGGACAGCAGTTTAGCTTCGGCACTGCCCATCACCCTGCCGCTGTCCGA
>NW_009728276.1:0-877 GCF_000703405.1 Apaloderma vittatum | reverse complement strand
CTGGTCTGGGCATCATACAGAACCTTCACATTCTCCAGCTCGGCCTTAAACATCTCCAGCAGGGCAGAGTAACAGCAGGAAATCTCAGCCTTTATCAAAGGTCGCTCCAGGAGAGAGCCAAACATGTGCACCAGCTGCGGGGGAAAGAGGCACCGTTGTCTGCGGTGACACCCCCGGCCACGGCCAGGCTCGGGCACAGCCCCCAGGCAGAGCCTGTGGGCACGTGTACCTCCACAGCAGATGCCAGGCAGTTGCAGTCATCAAAGCCTTGGCAGAAGATGGTGGCCAGCCACCCGTCCATGTCCTGAATCTTCTTCTGGAACTCTGCAAAGTCTTTGTTCAGTTGCTGCCAGTAAGAGCAAAAAAACGTCAGCGGGCGCAGCTCTGCGCCTCCTTCCCAAACCCCTCCTGAAGGATTTGTTGACTGCAGATAGCCCAGAGCCCCGTGACCTCCCCAGAGCCAGCACGCCTGCTGCCGTGGACAGTTTTACACACAGCTCTTGTGGCGTGTTCTGGCAAGTGATTTTATTTTTTTAATTTAGCAAATGCTTGCCCTTCCCCAGCAGCCTTCACTCACCTCTTCCGCAGGATCTAAGGGATCATATTGGCATTCAGCAAAAGCCTTGGTGAGTTCAGAGATCTCCTCGTAGACCTGAAACACTTGACTCCCGAGGATGTTTCCTCTCATTCCTCCCAGCTCCACCTTCTCCAGCTTCAGAAACTCGAGGATAGTCTGGTACAGCTCCTGGCGAGCACAAACCACCGGCTCACCCGGCTCCTCTCAGCGGGAAACCCTGGCTGCAGCACTGCGGGTCCTGCAACTTCACCGCTCCCGAGCAGCACCTTTCCCTGGGGTGCCCGTCTGGCTCTGGGCACT
>NW_009728275.1:3340-5648 GCF_000703405.1 Apaloderma vittatum | reverse complement strand
GAGCCTCAGAGTCACTCATGCTGAGCCCCAGCTCCCATAGTCAGGCTTGGGAGACATAAAATCATAGAATATCTCCAGTTGGAAGGGTCCTATAAGGATGAGAGTCCAAGTGGTTGCTCCTCACAGGAAACTAAAAAAAAAAACACACTAAAACTAAAGCAGATGACTGAGAGCGTCATCCAGACATTCCCTGAACTCTGACACGCTCGGTGCTGTGACCAGTTCCCTGGGGAGCCTGCTCGAGGGACTGACCATGCTGTCTCTGAAGAACTTTGTTTCTCATGTTCAACGTGAGCTTCCCCTGATTTCACAGAACTGCTGAGGCTGGCAAAGCCCTCTGAGATCATCAAGCCCAGCCCATGTCCCAACACCCCCACATGGGCCAGACCAGGGCACCAAGTGCCACATCCAGCCTCTCCTTAAACCCCTCCAGGGACGGTGACCCCAACACTTCCCTGGGCAGAGCATCCCAGTGCCTGATCAGGTGTGGGGCTGACCTCACAGTGCCCAACGTCCTCCCTGATGCAGTTTCAGGCCGGGCCCTCTCGTCCTGTCAGTAGTCGCCCGGAAAAAGAGCCCAACCCCCCCTGGCTGCACCCTCCCTGCAGGGAGTTGTAGAGAGTGATGAGGTCTCCCCTGAGTCTCCTTCAGCTGAACACCCCCAGCTCCCTCAGCCTCTCCTCGTAGGAGAGCTGGTGACCAAGAGAGGGGAGCTCAGGACCTCTCCCTCCATCAAGGAGGATGTAAACCGCGATGAGGGAACCCCTCAGCCTTCTCTTCTCCAAGCTGAGCAAACCAAGTAACTCCAGACACTCCTCCTAATTCTTGCTCTCTTCAGCACCTCGGTCGCCCTCCTCTGGACAAACTCGTGTAGTTTGATGTCCTTCTACTGAGGGACCCAAAGCTGCACACACAGGGCTCGAGGTGGGTGCAGTGTGGGACAATTACCTCCCCTAACCAGCCAGCGATGCCGTGTTTGATGCATCCCAGGACACAGTCGGTCCTTTTGGCTGTCAGGGCATGCTGCTGACAAATATTCAATTTTTCAGTAACCCAAACCCCCAGATCTCTTTCTGCAAGGGCTGCTCTCCAGTCTCTCATCCCCCAATTTCTACGTACAACCAGGATTACTCCACCCTAGGTGGAGAATCGGAGACTTGCTCCTGTTCAGTTCCATGCAGCTGGCGATTTCCCAACTCTTTACCCTCTCCAGATCTCTCAGTTAAGCTTCTCTACCCTCGAGGAATATCATCAGCAAAACACACCTCGGGCAGAGATTTGGCACAGCCTCACCCTGAGCATCTGAAGGAGCGCTCAGGTCGCAGTGCCAGCTGGCAGCAGGACCCACAGACCCCTGGGGAGCACTTAGGCTACTGTAGGCCTCTCCTGGGTAGCCACCACCTACGTGAGGGGAGACCCAAGCTCTGCCAAGGTGCCCCGATGCTGCGGGGAAGGTGGCTGGCGAGGGGCTGAACCTCCAAGGAGCAGCAGCAGAAAGCTCAGAGAGGAGGAGGAAGAGGAAACAACAAGTCCAAGACCTTCAGGAGCTGCTGCAAAAGAAGTAACATGTCCATGTCCCAGGTCACATATTTTTTGGTGGAGTAGGTCTGGGGTTTTTTTTGATACTGAGTGATCAGGCTACAGATTTTAGGCTGCAAGTCATGATCTAACACCCCTGCAGCACGGTCCCAGAAAGAGGAGCCCTCTTGGCTGCTGAAGATTTTAAAGACCCAGGCAGAAAAATATTTGCCAGGGGTCTAGAGAGGTTGAACAGATCCTTCCATTCCTCATTTCTTGTGCCTCTGGGGATGAGGGGAGGCTTCGCTCTTCGAGAAGGATCTTGGAGCAACTCTGTCACGTCAGAAACCGCCCAGCCCAGCCACCGCGGCAGCAGGTGCAGAGAGAGCAGAGCGAGAAAGGCAGCGGCCTCAGGGAGCCCTTCCTCAAGGTGGGGAGTTTGAGGCACTTTCCCGTTTTGGGGGAGGCAAAACAGCTGCAACCAACACGTTTCAGCCCCCTCCCATGACAGGGCAGGGCTCTCTCCTGGGGGGCAGCGCAGCACTAACTCACCCCAATCGTCGAGGCCATGTAATCGGCGCACATCTCGGCAAAGTCCCGCTCCAGCACCCCATAGTACAGACCGTAGAAGAGAAGGGAGATGCCAAAGTCCATCGCGTCTTCTGGTTTGATTCTACAACAGAAGAAGCCCAAATGACATCAAGAGGGGGTGGTTTTTTTGGGGGTGCACACAGCCCATGGCACTGACTCCGTCGCAAGAGAGGTTCACTGAGGCAGCTGGGATGTGGCA
>NW_009728275.1:1255-3288 GCF_000703405.1 Apaloderma vittatum | reverse complement strand
AAAAAAAAAACCCACAGCTGGCCCCAGGTTGGAGACGTGCAGAGCTGGAGGAGCTGAGCTGGAAGGAAGGCTCTCCAGCAACCTTGCCCAGTTCAGGTACCAGCATCTCACTGGTGACCCTCCCAGCAAAGGGAGACGACACCCCAAGAGGCTCTTTGGCCCCGTTAATGGGGTCGCCAAGACAACTGTTCTTCCCGAGCCACAGCCAACGCCTTACAACCCCCGCCCCAGGAGTGGGACGCGAAAGATTCACTCACCTGAATAATAAATTAAGACCAAAAAGTGTAAACATCACAGCCATGTACCCTACGATCCCGGTGGCGTAGCTGATCTTGTATATTAGTAGAAACCATTTATAAACCAACCTGTAAAGAATTAAAACGAGGATTTAACTACTCAATCAAACCGTACCAAGCACCTCAAGTCACACTTTTTAAACCCCCACGGCAGCGTCTGCAGACAATTCGCCCACCTGCATTGGCAGCAAAGTTTTAAATTTCTAATTGGAGCTATAGATCTGCGGCTGCTCACGGTCTTGACTTCCAAAGTGGAAACCTCAGGATTTCCCTCAGGCCATGAGCAGCCAGCGAGGGCTTCGAGCGGAGCAACGAGGGCAGGGCTCGCACGCTCCCGGGATGCAAAGTTTAAGACAGGATCTGCGGCAGCGAAAGCGGGAAGAGCTCCGCTCCTCGTCACGGTTTACCCTGGGGCTGAGGAGTTTTCCTCGGGGAACACGTGTGCTAACCTGGGTGTTGTCTGTACCAGAGGTTTTCGAGTTGCCCTGAAGGTGACAAAAGCCGTGACCGCTGAGAAAAGCACCCAAATTACCAGGAAGCGCCACCAGTACAGCTTGAGGGTGAAATACAGCGGCACCACCCACATCTGGAAGAGGGTCACCATCTGCAGGAACAGAGGAGAGGCGTTTTGAGCTGGGTCTCCACTCAGCGGACATCAGAAACTCTCTGCCAGACATTCCCCTGCCTGCAGAGAGCCCCAGATACCACCGAGAACCTCGGGAGGTTTGGTCTGTGGCACCCAGCACCCAGAGAACAGGCTTAGAGTCTGCCTGAGGGAGCGGGAGGCAGCAGCCAGGTGAGTTTTGGTAGCAAAGAGCTGGAGGGATAACGCAGAGGAAACACCTCCAGAGGAAGGTACAGGAGACGGTTGTTGTGAGGTGGCTCAGGGTCCAGAAAGCTGCAACCACAGACACCTCAGGCAAGTATTAAACCAGGAGACGGGTACAAAGGAAGGTTTTCCCTCTGCCTTACAGCCAATTCCCCTAAAGGGATCCGCAGCCTCGAAGCCAAGCTCCTGTGGTGCTGCCGGAGGGGAATGGGCAAAAGGGATTAAAGTTTCAGGTTGAAGTTCATGAAGGATTACAGGTATCGCCTGGAAATGTTAATTATGATAAGGAAAATCAGAGTGAAGTTTGGCTCAGGTGAAATAACAGTCCCTGACATGATAGTGGCATCAGGAACCATCAGACCCAGGGTGGCAGCAGCAAGAAACCTCCCTGAAATGCAGCTTCTCTGCGCGTTCCCCTCAGGACAACCCCCAGATGTGTTTTGTGTCAAACGCAAAACAGAGTTACTGGCATCACTTAGAATCTTGAGGCGTCCAGGAGCTTCCACCATCATCCCTAACGAGAATCCCCTCCCACGCCACCGGGAAGACGACGGTATTTCGACACCAGACAAGAGGAGAGATAAAAAAAAGAAAAACAAATAAAAAACAGGAATATACTTCCCATCAGCTAAAGGAGGGCACGGCTCAGCCTTGGAGACGAAAGGGGCGCGTGGGGAAGACACACTTACGTTGTAGGAGCGAGGGTGCCTCTGTTTCCACTGAACCAAGAGGAGCTGTGCCACCACGAGCGTGGCGATAAGGATGAGGACCATTTCGGCATGCATAGCCTCGTGCCCGCGGTGCTTGGCATGCATCCGGGCATGCTCCACCCTGCGAACAACAGGGAGAAGGCGGCTGAAGAGCATGCGGGCACGGACCGGGGCCGACAAACACTTTGGCACGGGGAG
>NW_009728275.1:0-1195 GCF_000703405.1 Apaloderma vittatum | reverse complement strand
TCGCCGAGCCCAGCTCGCTTTCGCAGCTGTGAAAGTTGCAGAGAGGACTCAGGGTGACGTACCTGAGCGAAGGAGCGCGGGGTGAGCGTTTCACAGAACTCCCCGGGGAGCTCGCGGGCGTCACGGCATCAGCCGAGCGGCTCTTCAGCACGCTCAGACCAAACCCTCAGCCCGGTTTCGGAGCCACCAGCACCGTTCTCTTTCTTGCCCAGCAAGGGAAAGGCTGAGTGGGTGTGGGGCGCACGAGCTACAGCCGGTGAAACTCAAAAATGCCAGCAAATCGCTTCTCTCTGCCCTGGGCAACCCCAACTGCGTCCTGGAAGAAGGGATTTTGATCCGGCAGGGGGTTGGACGAGATGATCTTTCAAGGTCCCTTCCAACTCCTAACATTCTGGGATTCTGGGATTTACAAACAGGTGCTCTACAGACACTGGGGGTTCTTTCCAGCTTGTGCTGCTTGACTAAAAACTAAGGCAGAATTAAAATCTGTAACGTCGCAACATCTTGGTCTTAAACTGACATGACAGTTCAAGCTAGGGAGAAAAAAAAAATATAACAACAACCTCAACAAATAACATCGAATTCTCTGATCTGAAGTCATCCTCTGTAAATTAATCCTGAGAGAAAACCAAACTCACTGTGCTTTTCAACAAGTGTCTGGCTGAAATTGGTTTGGCTAAGGGAAAAATAGGAATATCCAGCAAGCAGTTTGAAAGAAAACAAAACATTAATGCTGCCTTTTAAGGCAGTTCATGCTTCCCCCTAAGAAATAACACAAGGAGGGCTGGTCCTGTCCCATCCTGCTCTTCTGCTGGTAGCTCTGGTCACGAGTAGGAGCTCACTCGAGTTGGAAGCACCAGTTCACCTCAAAACACACACTCACCTCCATCTCTCCTCTGGGGACAAGTGTGAAAGGTCAACCTAGGGAGAAAAAAAATAAAATAAGATAAAAATAGAAATCAGTCGCTGAAGTTTAGGAGCAGTAGTAGGAGTCTAGAATGGATAACTTCTTTATGCAGAGTCCCCCTGCTCCTCCATTGCCTCTTTCCACTTATAATCTCATATTTTACTGCAGCCAAGGCTCTGCTCTGGATCCAGGGCAACGTGTACCAGAGGAATTGGTTTAAATCTCACGTTCACAAACCACTCAGCAGCTCTGGGCACAGAGGGGCGATCCTAGTGCTTATCAGAAATG
>NW_009728274.1:601-809 GCF_000703405.1 Apaloderma vittatum | reverse complement strand
TGCAGCATTTCAGCCTGGAGTCGGACGCATCGGGGAAGGTGCTGCTGGAGGACGGGAAGGGACGCTGCCCCTTCGACCCTGAGTACCGCTCCACGGCCGTCATGGTCGGTAAGGCACGCCGCCCCAGGACCCCTGCCCTCCCCTCGGCTGGGCGGAACCGGGGCCAGGGTGGCACGGACACCAGCGGGGGGGAAGCGGTCGGCGGTGG
>NW_009728274.1:0-318 GCF_000703405.1 Apaloderma vittatum | reverse complement strand
AGCCGGCAACTCTGAGGGCGACGACGACAAGGTCTACTTCTTCTTCAGAGAGACTGGCAAGGAGTTTGACTACTTTGAGAACACCATCGTCTCCCGCATCGCACGCGTGTGCAAGGTGGGTGCAGGGCCGTGCCAGTGTGTGTGTGTGGGGCCGTGCCTGGGGTGTCACTTGCTGCTGGGATAGGGAGGGGATGTGGGACCACCCTGCACGTCTCTTGATTCCTGAACACCCCGGAAGGAGACCAGCACCTGTGGGAGATCCCTACAGGGCAGTCAAGGCCCCAAAGTGCCCAGCCCAGGGCTACGATTGCTCCTGCC
>NW_009728273.1:0-19832 GCF_000703405.1 Apaloderma vittatum | reverse complement strand
CCAGCGTAAGCCATTCTATGATTCTATGAAAACATGACAAACTGAAAGTGGAAAAGACTTGAATTCAACAGACTGCCACAGACAGGGATGCACCCAGAAAGCAGAATTATTGGAGAACATAGCTTTAAGAATCATAGAATGGCATAGGCTGGAAGGGACCTTAGAGATCATCTAGTCCAACCTCCCTGTCATGGGCAGGGATCTCTTGACTAGATCAGGCAACACATGGGGACCGAATGAGAATCGAACCTGTGACCTTGGTGTTATCAGCACGATGCTCAACCGACTGAGCTAACCAGTTAGTACCTGTCCTGTAGTAGTTACACTAATGTGAAAAAGGTTTTACATGGTAATGAAAATTAACACAGACATTTTAAAACTTGCAAAAAGTTCCACAAAAGGTTTTGAATTGTTGCTCAAAATTCTTAAAAAATACCTGTTGATCTCTATATCAGAAAAAAGTAATTTCCTATAAAACTTCTTGAAAAGTTTGTGATTCACACCAGATCAAAAATGCAGATGGTTGTTTCTCCTCTACTGCCTGATTCCAGCAATCCAAAGGCTTGATTTATGGAAACATTTAAATGCCTTGCTTATTTTATAACTCCATTTTGATGTAGATTGACTGACTCCCTCAAAGCATGATGAAAATTGTCCAGCAGCATTTAGAAAATTTATATATATATATATATATATGCACATACAGTTGATAAAAACGTATTTAAACATAGTTTTATTTCAACTTTGAAATGACTACTTCGGTCTTAAATTCTGGCATATGTAAATTGATGGACAGAGTTCTTACTATTGCTTCTAGGAATGCTAACACAGTGTATATTTCTCTTGGGGTAGGGTTATTTTAACTAGGTTAGTCCCAAACAGCTTGAGCAGGTACACCTTGAGGACTGTGTTCCAGCAATTTATTCACATATGTCTGGTAACTTTCTCTGGTGGAAAAAACAAAAAAGAAAAGAAAAGAAAAGTGTAGATTGACGAAAATGTTCCTAACAGCAAAATTTAAAATTATTGTTTCCATAGATAATGTAAAAATCAAAGGTTTTTTGTCTGAATTGACCAGCTGGAGGTGGCCATTCAGACTTATTCTTTTAAGTAGTGAAAATGCAGAAAGTTTGGGTTATTCTTCTGATTTTGAAGTGCTTTCTTACTCAGGATTATTGATGGACGTGATCTGATGCCATTACTTCAAGGAAAAATTACCCGATCTGAGCATGAATTTCTTTTCCATTACTGCAATGCATATTTAAACGCAGTGCGCTGGCATCCAGGAAACAGTAAGTAGACTTGCTTGTTCACATTTTAAAAAAAACCCATAAGTAAACTTGCCTGTTCACATTTTAAATATTTCATGTAATTTTTTATTGCAGCTTGAAGAGAATCAGGAAAAAGCCTTGAGCTATAGTAACAAGTAATAATATCTAGCCTTTTCCTTCTTTTTTTTGCTTTTAGTTTTGCTAGAATGCACCTAGTTTTGCTAAAATCCACCTATTCACCATTTACTGTTTGACATTAATTTGTTGTTATGCGTAAATGTTACATGGCAATACAATACTGAGATCTATTGTATCTGAAACTATTTTTTTCTTAAACTTCTCTGGGGGAGTCTGTATTACAAAATGATGGTTAACTCTTACATCTTCCTGAAAATGTACAGATAAAAGGATGTCTTGCTGTATAACAGCATGAGTATGATGTCAGCCCAGCCATTTTCGTTACTGAGACAGAAAAGTATCAGAGAATCACAGAGTAAAAGTTGTAATTATCCAGTAAATGAATACTGTGTTATAGGGTCCCTTTTCATGCTTTTTTATGAATGATATAATTTTACTTTGTAGGCCAAGGAAAAATGCATTTCCCACTGATTTGCTGCTTTAGTTAACAGCTCGCTGTTTCTGGTAGCAACTTCCACGTTAGCTAAAGCATATTTCTATAAAAATCTTTTTGCTGAACGAAGTCAAACACACGGTTGTCTCATCTCAGTTGACACTCAAAGTGATGACTTGTGTTACAGCTTCAAAATGATTGTCCAAAATTATTTCATGCTTTGATGATGATCAAAAGAATGGAATCATTCTGTGTCATGATGAGGAGAGAAATAGACAGAGTTCTAGTCAGGTGGAGAAGCTAGTTTTTTTAAAACACACACATTTGCAAGACCAAGTACCCCTTCTCTGAAGAAAGGGTCAGCTTTGTTATTAATGGAAGGGGAGTTTAACGGGAATTCAGGGGCAGCAATGATGAGAGACTAGTCTACTGCATTTGCCTGAGGGGCAAGGACGTAGATTGTGATTCTTCCTTTTTCCTTTCTCCAAGCTAATCAAAGAGAAAGACAACTCAGAACCTGGCAATGACATTTTTGTAGCATTTGGCTGATTTTTATATGGAAGGTTGTCATGGTTTAACCCCAGTTGGCAACTAAGGCACATACATACAGCTGCCTGCTCACTTCCTGACAGGAGAGAATTGGAAGAATAAAAGTGAGAAAACTCATGGGTTGAGATAAAGACAGTTTAATAGGTACAGCAAGAAGCTGTGCATGCAAGCAAAGTGAAACACGGAGTTCATTCACCCCTTTCTGTGGGCAGGCAGGTGTTCAGCCATCTCCAGGAAAGCAGGTCCATCAATGGTGATTTGGAAAGACAAATGCTGTCAGAATGTCCCCCTTTTCCTTCTTCTTCCTCACCTTTGTATATCTATCTATCTATCTATCTATCTATCTATCTATCTCTGAGCATGATGTCACAAGGTATGACATCATCCCTTTGGTCAGCTGGCATCAGCTGTCCCACCTGTGTTCCCTTCCAACTCCTTGTGCATCCCCAGCCTGCTCGCTGGTGGGGTGAGGAGCAGAAAAGGCCTTGACACTGTGTAAACATTGCTCAGCAATAGCTAAAACATCCCGGTGCTATCAACACTGCTTTCAGCACAAATCCAAAATACAATCCCACTGTAGCTAGTATGAAGAAAATTATACCAGCCAAAAACAGCACAAGGGGGTTTTGATATACTATCGTGTCAGCCTACATTGTAGTGTGAGAGTAGGCAATCACCAGATGTTCCTCACTACCCTCTTTTCTACCAGCCCCCTGGGAGTGCTCAACACATTCTTCTTTCTTACTTGTCCAGTCTCAAGTGTTCAAAAATGCCTTTTCCATGCAGACATTTCAATCATATTTGTAGAGATATTTCTTGCAGTCAGCTAAAGTTTTGCCCCTGTTTATCTGCCTCCCATTTGTTATTGTTGTGTAAATATACTTGCATTATGGCTGTACACACCTTGTGCTATCTGCATTATTGTGAGTACTCATGTGGAAAAATAAGTATTGTTGGATTTTCTCCCAGTATCTCAGCAGCTCTAGATGAAGCATCTGATACGTTCGAAGTGTATTATATTACTGTTTTGAGTATGATTGTCTTCTAGCCTCCCACCACAGCTCACTTCTTACAACTAATCTCAGTCACTAATCTTAGCCATGTTCAGCATCTTCTGCACTGCTCTGGTGATGGGCCCTTATTGGAATGATCCAATTATCCAGCTGATCTGAGATTACATTATAGACTGCTGATCTCTTCATTTAATATGTAATATCTATTAGTTTTAAAGATACACTTTTTGAAGAACAAAGAAGCAAGAGCCAGAAATTAATAGAAGAGAAAGCTTACAACTGTAAAGGAAAATTTAAGTATTTATTTATCTATCTATCTATCTATCATTTATTTATTTATTAGCTAAAGTGTAATCCATTCTAAATAAAAAAGGCTTCATGGCAGGGAGTTTGGAGCTAGGTGATCTTTAAGGTCCCTTCCAACACAAATCATTTGATTATTCTCTGATTCTGATTCTATGACTCTATGATTCTGTGATTCTATGATATCGCTTATATGAAATTATTCATGCATATATTCCCATATTTTTTGCTATATTTATTTTCTGAGATGCCTTAGTTTGTATGTCAACTTCAGTCTGCATATTTCATGTTTTTTCCCTAGGCATTTTAAGTGTAAGATAAACTTTGGTCCTAAGGAGAAATTCATATACTAGGAAGTGAGAGGGAAGAAAAAGTTCTCCATAGCCATTTGCTTCCTTGTTGCCTCCATCACTCAGTAGTTTCTGTAGTAACTTTATCTTTGCCATTGTTAGATTTCCATTGTGCTTCTGTCTGAAAAACGTCTTTTTGGTTTAATTGTTGACTCTTAGGCTATATATATGAAAAAGGTAAATTTAGTGTATGTTAAATTTATAGTACTTGCACACTTTTGCTTGCAAACTTCTTTAGTTTTGTTTCTCACATCATTCAGGAAAGGTCAAAAACTTCAGGGTAAACAATTACCATTTTACATTTATGTATTTAGAGGCTAAGCATTCCTCATAACCAAATCAATACACGTTTTCATTAAGACATATTAGTTAGGTCAGTTATTGCATTCACAATATACTTTCCCCTTCATTAGCCCTTTGAAGGAGCATTTAGAGGGTATGTGCTACACAGCCTTATCCTTTCTAGAGAGACATTTCTTCTCTTTCTCAGCCACA
Source organism: Apaloderma vittatum (assembly GCF_000703405.1). NCBI lineage: Eukaryota > Metazoa > Chordata > Aves > Trogoniformes > Trogonidae > Apaloderma > Apaloderma vittatum. Next base: position 15,280 of record NW_009728273.1, on the reverse strand, counting down.
GAATATAAGCTACCATAATTTTTTTTTCTTATTCTCTCCTTGATGCACTTACATTTTGCCTGATACTAAAAAATAATGAATAATATTCTTCACATTCTGAATTATGAAAGGAATGAAGTATCAGGCAATTTTCTTTGCTCATGTTTCATATCTCACTTTCACAGACTTGTGCATGCACATGCTTGCTATCAGTGCCTTGGAAACAGACAAGATATACAGTCCTATTACTTGGAGGATGACTTCTTGATGTTTTGAAACCTTATATATATGTGTAATTTAATTGATCTGTTAAAAATACAGAAAAGGAGGAAGACATCCTAAAAGAGCATCAACAAAGTACTATGATTTCCTGTTATCAATGCTTGTCCTCCACAGCTGCCTGCTGTTCTATATAAAGTGCCAATATGTGAAAACAGCACCTTTGGAAGAAAACCAAAACTTTTCTTTCTGCCTGGTACGGTGTAACCATTTAGGATTTTTTAACCATTTAACAATTACATTTAAAACATAGCAAGTGTAGGATCTGCCTTTACTTTCTTGAGCTAAGTCACCGAAAGTTTTATGTAGCTTTCTCTTAGTTGTGTATGTCAGATTATGCTTTGGCCTATTTTAAGTCTGGTCACATGCTCTTCTGCAACTGCAAGTAGACCAGCACTTGTGTATTTGCTAAAGGTATAATTTAGCATAACTGAGTACTAAAAAAACTATCAAGAGCTCTGTCTCTAGAACATTACTGGCGTATGAATAAGTACTATTAAAAATGCATTGCTATGACAACTTAATTATAAGGAGAGAATTCATCAGACACAGAGCAAATCTACAGTTGAATGGAACTACTGCATCTTTCAGACTCCTGATTGTGTGCAAAATTTTCATTAGATAAGGAGGAAATATATTGTAATCCTGTGTAAGAAGCATTGAGAAATGTAATGCAATAATCTTCACAGTATTTTGGTACTAATAAAAAAATATACTAATGTGTCTGATAAATGCTACAGTGACTTCACCAGCAACATTTCACCTTTTTCTATTTCAAAATAGGTCTCATTATTCAGTGGAAAATGTCATTCAGTAAACAAAAGAAAAAGAGACTTGATATGGCAAGTTAAATTGAAGCACACTAGGCAGTAGAACCAGACTAGCTTATCATGCAAGTATAATGGCTTTTAAAGACAGTAGCTTTACATAGAAAAAAAGCTTTACATAGAAATTTTCCACTTTGCCTCTTTTAACAAATAGAATACATTTAAATAAGCATTTATCCTGAGTTTCTTGTATGTTGTGATCTACTGCAATTACTGAAAATAATTCCGTCAAATTCACCAACCAATGATTCTTTCTATACTGTCACAGAACTAAAGCTGTTCTGACTCATGGCTTTTACAATGTCCTCCAGCATCCAACTGTCTACACTGTTTCATGAGACATACTTTGTTCTTTGGCTAGGGGTGTTGGGATCTTCCCAGTCCTGCATATAGCCTTTTCTGCAGTTTCAGCTGTTACCGGTTAAAAACAAACAAGAAGAGAATAAGGGAGGAATATTTTCTGTTTTGCAGCTTTAAGAGTGAATATTTAGGGTAAGTTTACAGATTAATATGGATTTTAAAGAGGTTCGTTCAGTTTTAGTTTGACTAAAGACAATGGAGTCATAATAAAGAGAGGACAAAGTAGGTAAAGTCTGCTCAGAAGACCTGTTTTGTAACAACTCCTAGTTTGGACAGATACAACCTTTCTTGTGGTATGGAATTAGAATAAAACCTGTTTCTGAAGAATTTAAAGTAAGAAGAGGAATATTTTGCACTTTTCCTTACCGCTCAAAAGGAATATGATAAGCATGCCTTAAAGGCTAACCATAGTTACCTAAGAAAGCTTGCGTGATTTAGCAAGCTTCATTTTTTGTAGTATCACATTGAGCCTTAATAGTTAAATCTGTAAACCAAGTTCATATGCTTAAAGAATGCTAACTTGTGAACAGAATATTGTAATGAGAGACACTGCAGGTGGAAAAAAACGGAGATGTCTGTGAACCTCTATACAATCAGCTTAATATGTTTTTCAACAGGCAAATTCTCAGTGTGAGGGTAAGTGAGGCTAGTGGTTGTCACTAGCAAATGGAAATGCATTAATTTGTATATGAGGTATCTGAAGTGTAAGTGGTGACAATATATTTCCATTTGAAAATGCCAACCCTTTCTTGTTCAGTCCTCTTAGAGCATTTAGGAAACGTAATCATTCAGATACTCACAAAGTAAATTACCGTTCTGTTTTCTCTGAAGTAGAAAGTATTAGAGATATCTCTAAATATTTGGTATTTTAGTGGTTTCTCTTAATATTGCTTCTGCTTTCTTAATATAAACAAGAAATTTCAGTTCATATATTCTCTGAAGCCTTGTTAGTGGGTTTCTACCCTCTTTCTCATTACTTTCTTGGTAACAGAAGGACAAATTTTTCATTGCATTCTTTGACGTATAGTGAATAAATGTTATGATAGCTTCATATATGAACTGTGGGATGTGCTTGTCGCATCCAGTAGGTCCATTGCAAGAACCCATACCCTTTCCTAACTTTTCCTATTCTTTTGCTTGCTTCCCTGAGGAGCTTCTTCCATTTATAGTTTACTCGCCTTCTCTGTGGTGAACAAAGGACTTAGAGGATGCTGTTATAGATTAGTAAGGATTCACATTGACTCTGAGAATGTCAGCAGTTATAGGTACTTGTTTTCTTTGTTTAACCATACAAAGGAAGGTAAATTTAATAGAAGTTTGGTCCAAGACTATCACCTTTTGCACAGCATCTTCAAAGGGAAAGGTAATACTACCATATATCTGCTGTCAAGGAAACATTTTGTTTTCTTACAAAGAATGTCTTCCTTTAATCAAATCTTATCGTACCAACCTTATTTCTTTTCTTAGAAGAAAGAAGATGGAAAGGGATAAGAAAGAAAGGATAAACATTTGAGAGAGTGAGGTTTTCCTATTATCACAATAATTTTTGCTTTCTAGATGGAAAGAATAGACTTCTTTAGTCATAGCAAAATTGATGTAGGAACACTTTTATCTCAAAGAGCCACTCCTCAAGTGAAAGACCATGGTAAATGTCCTCTGACATTGACATCATACACACACTTTCAGTGATCATCCCAAACTGCTTTTTCTTCATACAAAAATAGCAACCATAACATACTAGTCTACTGAATCCAAGATACCCTGACCAAAATTAATAATGTTCTTAGTGAATAGAGAAACATTGACAGGTTTCAGTGATCATATAAAGGCAAAGGCATTTAAAGTAGCTAATTCAGTATTATTTAAACTTCAGCTTGAATGGCTTGCTGTCAGATATTGTGTCATGCACTTGTGACAGAACAAAAGAAAAATGTTACAGATTTTTTTCTCTGTACTTAAATAGAAAAAATGTCTGAGTGAGAACAACTGTCTTATAATTCTTTATTGATTTATAAATTTAGCAGTAGTCAAAACAAATATAAATAGTAACAACTGCATAAAAGAGCAGAAAAAATACACTACAACTTTCAAAAATTAATTTCAGCTTACCAAGTAACATAAAAAGTGGGTCTTCAACAATTTCTGGAGCATTACACTTCCAAAAATATCTTTAGTTCAATGTTGGATTTGAGCCTGCAGCGTTCTGCATGTTACATTCAGAACATAGGGCTGATTCATCCTAATTTTAAAATCGTATTCAAATGGCATATGTTGTCTTAGGCAATGTTCTTCAAGGGAAGTAGCTAATGCATGCTCAACCCACATAAAGCATTCTGTGTGCCACAGCTTAACATTCTATTAATCCTAGAAAATAAAGCATATTATTCGTTTATGAGAGAAATTCCCTAGAACTCTGACTGTCAAGAGCAAGATGACTTCTCAGTATGCCATGAAAGACCATGTCATGATAGGCAAAATAAATAATTATAGAAGAAAACAGTGAATGCTCAGAGGATGGGTGAACTTGGGTGATATTATGCTGGAGGCCAGTGTGCATCTGTGGATGATGTGCACTCTGTACCGTGTAGTTCCTTCTGAGTGTAAGACCTGATCAGTACTTTGGAAAGACAACACAACCAGAAATGGTCAGTCATCAGTGTTAATGTCCCCAGCTTTTTGAAACAGAAAGAGACTGCATTTCACTAGCAGTTTTTTGGTCATAATTCTTTCAATGACCTCTTAGTAGAAATGCAAGATCCATGCAGTAGTATAGAATTAGTTCCTACAGGTTGTGAAATTTTTCAAATTTGTTCGAAGTTTTACTGAATAATTTATTGAAAATAATTCTTCAGCTGCAGTCCAATCAGATTCAGCAGAATAATAAATATAATGCATTTATTTTTATTGACTCTATGGTCTCCTAGATGCGATTCTAATGCAAACATTTGCGAGACTAACTCACTCACTCACTCCTCTTCACCATTGTTATTTTAAAGCAAAATAGGTTTCTACTTTTCATAGTGTGTGGGAAGTTAGAAATCGTGGTGCAGTCACAACATTAGAAGTCAATGAGACCATAAAAATTCCATAAAGATCAGGATAATTTAATACTTATATTAAAACTAGTACAGTAAGGAGAGGCTGACCCTTGTAATACTAGGAAATTTTAGTCATCCAGAATATAATTTTGTCATTGCCCAGTGTGTGCTAATTTTTCATTTACAACCTGTTACCTGTCTATTGTACATTAATTTTTAAATAGTATTATATCACAGAAGCAAGCTTCTCAATCATCTCACTTGCTCAGTAAGACGAGTACAGTCTTCAGGACTCAGCAGACTCTTCATGATTAACCTTATTTATATTATCTGGGCTCTCTTCAATGCTGTAGGATGTTGTACAGGCAGGTTTTCAGACAGTAGCTCTAACACATCCACATGCTCCTCTTCAGTGACAAGTGGAGACTGAATCTCGGTCCTAAAAGCATTGTAGTTACTTTAGTGTCGGTTCATATTCTTAATGGCAAAACTACATAACCAGCAAAGCTTTATAGTTTGGGCTCAAAAAAAATCTTTATCTACTGTGCTACTGCTGATTCCAAACCAAATGTAATTCTTTACTGTAGCCCTTCCTTGTTGAATTATAATTTTGGAAGGTTTGAGTTGATTTACACCTTTTTCTTTTTTTTCTGAACAAAGTGCCCCCCTGCCCCCATATTCCAGACTGTAAATATTTTGTACCTTCCAAAAGCTGACACTGTTAATTACTCATTTGGTGGCATTGCTAAAACGCTATCGTGATACATATATACAAAGTTAATTTTAGAGAGGGAATAACAAAGTATAAGTGGTCTGTGGAGATTTTGAGTCTAGCACTACAAAATAAGAGATAGAAGTGCTGGACAAGAAGTGAGTAAGTGAGTAATTTATCTCAACACTGTGGATTTTCTTTTGAATACATTATTCTTGAATTCTAGAACACTATGGAAAACATTAAAATTAGGATTCATTAGTTCCTCATGGTCATGGTGTCTTAGAACTGCAAATCCTTTAGTCCCACTAGAGTCTAGGTTCACTCTTTTTTCCTACAGCTGGTGATGGAGTCACTTTCATGCACTTTATTCACTTAATCTCTCGAATTATTCCAGCATTCAGCCTATGGGGATTTGTTGCAACTCCATTGCTGTTTGCTTTTAATCCGCTGTTACTTTTTTTTCCTTGACATGTTTAAGTTGTATTAAAGAATAATGCAATTCCCACCTATGGTATGTAGACTGTGCGTATTAATTTGTTTATAGAAAAATGTAATTTGCTGTAGCATTTCTTTGTTTGTTTTATGCAGCATACCTAACTTACTTAGACGCTAAACCAATGCTTTTTGCACAGCAGCTTTCCACATTTTTTTATCTGCATCATTTGGACTATATGATAACACGTTTTTGATGTCTGGTTTTCAAAGCCTAATCCTCCAACATAGTTTTCATCCACAAGTTTTGAATTGCACCTGTAGAGGATGATACTGACAGTTCTATAATACTGAGTAGTAGATTGCTTGTAGTATTTATAGTTGACAATGATTTTTGGATTCTGAAAACAGTGCAATTGCTACTAAAGCCAATTTTCAGATGTAGCCAGAGGCTCTGAGAGCATATATCTTTATGATTCAGAAAAAACTGTAGCCCGTAAGTGTTCAGGTCAGTCTTCAAAAAGCCAGATCAGTTTTCAAAAAGAAACTTAGAGGGAAGCCAAAGATAAATAAATCTTTTTTCTTTTTTTTTTTTTTTTTCCCCAGAGGAAATCAATTTCATTGATAAGGACTGTTTTTCCTTACACATGAGCTTGTGCCTAAGCATGAGGAGAAACATATGTTTCACAGAAAATGCTTTGAGTTGTGCTGTGTGAGGCAAGTTTTGCTGTAAAAAGCTTAGAATTTCCTACAAAACCCCCAAAATTATCAACCAGAATAATTCCTCTTAACAATGTTGGTCAGCATAATACCAAAGATGAATCAAGCAAATGACTGAGTGAAGAAAATGTAGCTCTTGTGGCATGCTGAAATTGAGTCTGAACAGCAGATATTTTTTTAAAAAATAAGTATAGAAAGCACATAGAATACTTTTTAGAGTCCTGTTTGCAATAGTCACTTTTAAACTTTTAAGGAAAACTGAGATTTTATACATTAGTTTGGTTTTCATTCTCTAGTTTCATCTTTTTAGTATGGAAAAAAGGTTAGTAATCTGATGCATTTCTTTAGCAGTAGAAAGTATGATACATGAAATGTGGATTATAGTAACATAAAATCTATTACAAAAAATGGATTAACATACTTGAAATACTTGAATTATCAAAAAATAGCAACATATACAGGTTTTTTTACAACTGAAATTATTCTATTGAATATTGGATTTTAACAGTTTGCAGATTTATCCCTCCGAAAACCTTGCAAAGTGCATTAAATAGGCTTATCTTAGCACAAGAGTAAGTACTGAACACAAATGTCTCAGTTTAGTTTCACGGTCAATGGAAACATAATCAGTCAGTGGAGAGAAAAGCAGCTGGGAATTGCAAAAAATTGTACAAGAATACAGGTTGTTCGTTCATCTGCTTCAGTTCATTCAGCTCTGCCCTAGCAGAGCTGCTAGGTCATTTAGAAGTTCTGGTGGTCTCAAGAATGCCAGGCAGCTCCAAACACCTGGACTATGTAGGGGCAACAAAAGACTGGATTAGAAAACCATATCGGTGTTCACAATGAGGCTATAATAATCAAGAAAAGATGCTGATAAATGGATTAACTGGATTTTGAAACTTGATACTATTTAGATTATATAATGCCTATAGGTCCTGAACGTTATCAAAGACCTCTTTTTTCCCCCTTTCATATGCCAGAGTATTTCAGATCTCCAGTCAGGAAGTGTTTGAATTTCTGCGAGTGCACTTAAATAGTAATGGCATAGAGAATTTTGTCCAAAAAAAAAAAAAAAGGAACTAAATTCTGAAGAGTATATGTGAATGTTTAGCAACTAGAAGGTTGAACTAAAGAAAAGTAAATGTGCTACTTGTATTTCACATAATATTTTGAGTATATGTCTTTCAAAGAATTTAATCCAAACATAAGTTGCCATGAGAAGTGTTTGTATTCTGAAGATAGAAAACATGCAAAAGTCATCGTATTACTGTGTCACTTCAGCACACCTTAAGTGTGAATAAGTTTACAAATTGTTATATTGTAATCAAGTGAGAAAATAAACTACAGATTATTTGAATGCTGCAAAGGATTATTCCACTAGTGGGTGCTCCTCAAACATAAGACGTTGAGAAATGATTACAACTAACAAGGGCAGTGTCTATATATACAACGGCCTGAGTATACCCCAGTATGTATTTTTTTTATGTCGTCAAGTTTGATAAATCTTTGTTATTGCTATGACATGGAAGATGCTGCTGCAGGTTTGTACCTCATGGACAGGTGAACCTTAGTGCTTGGATGAGCCTGTCAATGCAGTGTCTGCCAAGACACACAAGGAGAAGTTCCCATGACAATTATACTTGGTCTTTCCTACTCAATTTCAAGCAATTTATTCACTTTGTGGACTGAATTGACCTGAGATATAATGTCCTTACCGTTATTCACTGTTAGATTTTGTATTTCAGTTGCTACATATTTGGACAAGGTGTATGAGAACACAATGTGTCTCAGGCAGGTAGAGGAGTACTTTTAGGAAGGCTTAAACTATTTGCCTTCTTGGTCATCCAAGGAACTACATGGCTGAGTGATGTGTCTGTATAGGATCATCTTACTCCTCCTCTGACAAATTTTAATCTGTTTTTGGGGAGATGGTTGTGAAAACAGACATTCTTTTTCTAAATTTAAAGTTTTGGTCTTTTTTTTATCTTAGATAGACAAGAAGAAAGTAGTGATTGAAAGTTCTGAAGTTAAGCTAGGCAGACCTGCGAGATTTTTTTAGGAGAACCTTTCAAAGTGAAGGTGAGGATCTGGGTGGTAGGAGAATTGTTTATCAAGTCCATCTGCCTAGCCTGACTTCCGTTTGAATGCAGTTTGATTGGGAGATTTCCTAATCTCTCAGGAATTTCAGGTTCTTTTTTATGTTTACACAGTCTAAATGCCAAGACCTTAGTTAGGAATATTGACTTAGTAATGAAACAGAGTTTAAGCTTGGGCGTGTTCAGCATGACATGAATGCCAGCCAGTTAGAGATATTTTTGGAAGTGTAAGATGTAAACCATGTAAATATTGCCTGAATTCATACATTTTAGTTAATCACAAGACTGAGACTGTGATAAATATCTGTTAGTTTGCAATGCATTATACTATGAAGCAGAACAGATTACTGAGAACTACTGCTGAATGCTAAAACAAACCTGTTTTACAGCTGAAAATCATTTATTTGATCCGTTTTCCTTGCAAAAGGTGAGGAATGTGTGTATAGTTTTTTGCCTTCTGGAGAATAGCATAAAAATGAGTACAAGAAGTAGCCACAGTAGTGAATACAGCAGAAAAACATTTCCTGGTGTTTCCTGGTATCATCATTGTCACGTATCTTTAAAGAGCACTTAGAAAAAGAAGATGGCTAAGACTGAGAGATGAAGACAGAGTTTGCAGAACTCTGAATTAAAAATTAAACGTAAGCATCAAAAGCCAAAAAAAATCTACCAGCATGCAGATGTTTGTATTTCACAATATGCTTTGAGTGCTGTCATCACACTTAAATGCAGTGAGGAGGGAGGGCATATATAAAATTTATATCTTGTCATGTAATGCCAAAAGCACTTTCAGTAGTTTGAGGAAGTACAACGTGTAACTGAATGACTTTAGACTGCAAGCTGCTTTATATTGTATTTATTTATATTTACTTCCTAAAATATTGAGTTAAAGCCCTTAAAGTAAACCATAATATATGGGAACATACTCAGAGACCAATACGAAGCTGTAGGATTTCATGCACAAGAATGAAGCTGTCTATTATCTTTTTAACCATCTTGTGTAGCAGAGCCTGGACCTCATAGTGCCACAACAAATAATAATAAATGTTTGATTCAATTTCTGACATTAATGCCATCTTTAAAGATATTTTAAGGCATGCTAGACTTATTACTTTGAATTGTATAGTTTGGTAAAAGTAGGACATCAAGCCAAAAAGAACAAACGTTGTCTTTAGCACCTCATTTATAACAGGAATCTACCTACCCTCCTTCAGCTATGCTTCAGAAATTGAAGGGAAAGAAAATCAGCATTTGTTTTGCTGCTCATGGGAAAAAACTAAAAAAACCCCACCCACCAGTGGGATGTTGAAGAATTAATATCTGGAGTGAGAGGATGTTGCTAAGCAGACATGAGTTTAATTTTCAGAGAGGTAAGATCTGAATCACAGAATGCTGAATGCTAATTTTTATACAAGGTGGAGTTGTCCACTGAGCAGGACACTTACCTTAAACTTGCTAAAACTTGATTCAAGTTTCTTCTTCCTATAGACCTTGAGACAACATTAAATAAATCACTCAAAGTGTATCCATCGGTATCAGTGTAGCAAAAAAAAGAAAAGTTTTTGTTATCTGTTTTATTAAGCAGCAGGACAGAAGAGCAGAAATATAATTTACTCAATTCTTTTTCTCTCAAATAGTTTCGAGTAGGAGATTTGATGAGAGTCGAGGAGCATATGTAGAACCTTGCTTAAACAACTAGTTGAGTACACAGCAGATTCAGCCACAGTTTACATTGTACTTTGCTAAATTTAAGCATGAGGTTGTTTGTTTGTATTCTTAAGCTAAGGTAGAAATACTTTGTTGAACTGAAGGCAAATGAGGTGAAATCATTCTCTCAGTAAATTCAAGAGATTTTAACTTTCAATTCAGTGCACCACAAGTCTACAAAAGGTGTAGAAATGGCATTTAGGATAGGCAATACAATGGGTAATTGAGGGATGGGGCAACCTAAATGAACTCTGAGACAATTATCTCCACCAAAATCTTTATTTAAATTTCAGGAAAAGTTCATGAAGGATTTGTATTTGAAAAAGTTAGTAGATAAAACACTAAGTGAAAGGAGCATGCCAATAAAATGTCTTTGTCTTCTGCAATAAAGGAAATGAATGATAGTAACACAAAAGTTACAATAGAAGACACCATCCATCAAAAGAGCTCTTAAAAATACATTGTAGGGAACAATTGTGCAGTGGCAGAGCTAAGACTTCAATGACAAAAAGAAAATTCATTTGAAATACCTGAAATGAGCTTTTGTACTTATTTGCTACAGCTGAAACAGAGGAAACTGTACATTAACATGAGAAAGATACAGGTGTCGCATAAGCAGAGTCAACGCAGATATACTGTAGCTAGTGACTATATTTCAAAGATCATTGAATGACCATTAAGGATGAGTAAGATTCATTAAAAAAAGTATACAGAAGTAATGCATATGAAGAAGGAAGGCAAACCTCTTTGTATTTTGTGGCCACATCAGTTAAATATGTACGTTTTATATATGCTTGAGAGGAGATGTTTAACCCACTACCTAAGAACACTGTAGGACCTTTCATAAGCAGCAGAACCTTGTTGATAGACATTTGATCTTAGAAAGCAAAATTAAAGATGAACTAGGAAATGCTGAAGGGACAAGAAGTTTGTCTAACTTCGGGGAACACTTCACTCTAAAAGTGACACCAGCAGAACTGTAAGTGACCTTTACTGATGGAGCGACATCTTCCAGCAGCTGAGCAGAACTGAGTGCTGATAAAAGGGTCTACCAGGTCCCAGGCTAGGCAAAGTGGTGATTCTGGTTTAAGGTCTATCTAGAGAGTCCAGTTAGGAGCAAGAGGAGATGGAAGCACAGACAGAGCTGGAAGAACCAAGGCACATCCAGAGACAGGGATGGAAACTGGCTCTTCTGCAGGACTGCTAAGGCAGGGAGCTGAAATGGAAATCCTGATCCATGGGCAGGGTAAGTGGATGTGGGAGGTCCATGCTAAGCATCGACAGGGCCAGTGAGGCCCTTTGGTGCCCTGAAAGGCTCTTAGCCATTCAGGCTTGTAGCAAGTGCTGAGCATGATGGTGACAACATGCACATGTCTACAGTGTAAACATGGAGATAGCCTGAGCTAATCACTCTCATCAAAAGAGAAATAAGCAGAATTCTTCTCACTTTAAAGCATATTTCTAGCAAAGGTAAGAACAGATCAGTATAGGCTGGCAACTAGCTTACATAAAGACCTCCACATTGCAGTGATCCAAAATTAGGTGAGGTGGCCAGATTGCCAAACTGCATAGTGATGAGCAATAAATCCTACACGGTACCTCGAATTTAAAATCAGAAATGCCTTGCCACCTTTTTCACAATGTGGAAAAACTTATTATTTTACTAAGTGTCAGGGATGAATTTGACTGAGAATTTCAGAATCATGTAATTTAATTAGTGTGGCTTTTTTAAAAAAAGCAGAGGTTCGTATAAGGGCCTGTCTACAAATGCACAATAAATAAGATAGCCAGGTTAGACTGTGTAGTACAGTACAAAGAGTGAATTGATTTTGTGGTATAGGGCAGCATTTTATCCATATGTCAGTGTCATGAAAGAACTGACAAGAAGGGTCAGAAAAGAAAAACATAGATGAGATACAGAAACTGATTTGAGTAACACTGGCATAAAGATCTTTAAAATCTAATTAAGAAAGTGCCACTTGATTTGCTTGTTCAATTTGCCTTTTAACACAAGACTAAAACAGTCGTTTGCCTTGTCTTTTAGCTGTCAGCTCTATGAGAATCTTTTTATTCCTTCCTACAGGTGGCGTTGGTGATGGGGGCAGCTCTTAAGGTGGAAGCATAAGTGTCCTTCCCAAAAATCACTTTATAAACTTCAATAAGTGTCGGTAAATTTCATTCCTTGTCACCAGCCTTTGTCTTAATAGCTACACATGGTGACAAAATAATTTATCAGAGAAATTATATAGAAACTTGTAACAATAAGTAACAAGTTCGCAGATGCATAGACGTATCTTTTACTGATATTTATACATTTGCCTGTTACAGTGGACAGCAAAGTTTTTCTTGAGAGTTTCTCAACAGTGGAAGGCAGTGCTGCAGACCACTTTTGTGGTTTTGAGACTCACCATATGTAAAGAACACTGAAGTGTCAGTATGATGTGAATTTATGTCTGTTCTTTACTGGTTCAGCTACACAATCGTATGAAAGACGTACATAGCATCAAGTATCTAATATGTAGGGTGCAGTAACATTTTCTTCAGTAATACCTTGTGAGTCTTCAGATTACTTACACCATGTATTTGTAGGGCAAAGAGCAGCCCCTTTCTCCCCTCTAAACTGTGTCCTTTTCCCCTGTTTTCATCCTTTTCCCATCTGTTTATTCCCCTTTACTTCTGCATTTTTGAGCTTATAGTCTCACGGAAAGGGAACCTCCTTTTGATCCTCTTAATTCATCAAACCCTTGTGTCAGTCTTTCCTTTCTGCAACTGCAGAAGCTGTAATAAACTCTGACCCTCGTGAGGGCTTTCCTGTCATTTGCTTTTTCTGTATTTTAGTCTCACAAGTTCCTTCACTTCCACTGTTCTCTCTAGAGAAGTCTCTTATAAGTGGTGGTTTTTTTTTCTTCCCTGTGTTGTTTTTTTTTTCTTTTTAAGATCTTTTTGGCTTCTTTCTTTGCTCCTGGTTTTCTTCTTTGATGGTATCAAGAAGTCATACTCTTTTCAACTACATGAAACTTCTTGCTGAAGTCCATCATGATCCTTTAATCTACTTGATTTTTGAAGAAGTTTTGTTTCCCCTGCTTCCTAACTTGCTTTGTAAGCATTATCATCACTCTTCATTTGCCCCTCCTTTTTTTTTCCTCTCTCTACCTTAACTTGCTTGTTTCAGGGAAGCAGGACAATCAAGAAAAGTCTCCAAAAATCCCAAATCATCTCCCAAATCCTTCATTTGTGTTCAGCGTTTCAACAGCAACAGCTGGATGAAGCAGAAAAAGCATTGAGTGTCATGTAGCTAACTATCTCACTCAATATTTTGATTTGCTATCTTGATCCTCATATAAGAGCACGTGCAGCTGAATTCGGGTGACACAGTATGGACTTGCTAATTGGTAAGTCTGAAATAACATAACTGCCAAAGGGGAAAAGAACATTTCTAGATTGAACAGACACCACAGAACTGCTTATATCAAGCTCAAGAAAATTGACCTCGTCAACTGATAAATGTTTTTCTTAACAATATTTTAGGTAGAAAAGTGTTTACTATGACTAGCATGAGAAATACTGTGACAGTGCTTTCTTGTCTCTGCTTTGCTCTGCGTCAGTGGCAGCAGAGATATTGTTAGATCTGCAGCTCCAGGAAATGCTTCTCTATTCTTTTTTTTTGGTAGGAAAGAGATTTTAGCAGGTTATAGCACTTAAAAAGAGGTCCTGTGCATGTATTCCTTAAGCTGGAAATTAGGAGGAAAAAGTCAAGGTTCTTTCCCTTTTCCATCACTTACTGTCATCTGGAGAATAGCTTAAGATCTCTGCATCCATCTTGCATACCACCACGACAAGAAAATATTCCCATTGCTTTCCTAAGACTCTTCTCCTCAACTCAAGCATCTGTGATGACTGAAGAACTGTGAAATGAAAGTTTGGGGGTTTGTATAGAAGTCCAAACTGGCAGACTGATGGATTTCTCTGAAATACCTTACCCGTGAACAAGTCCATGCAAAGACAGATATGCCCTTTTGTGCTTAATTCAGGATTTTGAAGGATTTTTGCATTGTATGAATGTATGCTCATTAATCATACTATTCTGCATCACAGACCTTCTGTAAATTTCTGCTTCCATTTCCTTAAATGTATTGACTCCAGATAATAGAATCACAGAATCATAGAATCATAGAATGTCAGGACTTGGAAGGGACCTCGAAAGATCATCTAGTCCAGCCCCCCTGCCAGAGCAGGATCCCCTAGGGCAGCCACACAGGAACGCTTCCAGATGGATTTTGAAAGTCTCCAGAGAAGGAGACGCCACAACCTCTCTGGGCAGCCTGTGCCAGGGCTCTGTCAACCTCATAGTAAAGAAGCTTCTCCTCATGTTGAGGTGGAACTTCCTATATTCTAACTTAAACCCATTATTTCTTGCTCTATTGCTGGGCACTACTGAGAAGAGATTGTCTCCTTCCCCTTGACATCCACCCTTCAGGTATTTACATAAGTCCCTGCTCAGCCATCTCCTTTCAAGTCCCTTCATCATCCTCGTAGCTCTCTGTTGGACTCTCTCCAGTAGGTCCCTGTCTCTCTTGAACTGGGGAGCCCAAAACTGGACACAGTATTCCAGATGTGGTCTCACCAGAGCAGAGTAGAGGGGGAGGAGAACTTCCCTAGACCTGCTGGACACACTTTTCTTAATGCACCCCAGGATCCCATTGGCCCTCTTGGCAGCAAGGGCACATTGCTGTCCCATGGACAGCTTACTGCCCACTAGGACTCCAAGGTCATTCTCCGTGAAAGATGATGAACCCTAATGGAATAGGTTTAAACTTTTCTATGTACCTCAATACTCAGTTTCCACCTGAAATACTATATATTGGCACCCCCAAGCTATCAGGTAATGTCCTTTGTTTTGCAGTTCTAATAGGGTCAATATCTGCATGATTTTTCCAGCTACTCTTTCTAATAAAAAACAAAGGATGTGAATTCCTATGTGCTTTCAGCTACTCACCCAAAAGCAGAACACCATTTGTAATGTTTTGCTAGTTTCATCTTCTGGCAAAGACATGCATTTTCTAAGAATGGAACACTGGCATCACGGAGACATGGTCGAATGACTCCTATGACTGGTGTGTTGTCTTA